>NC_056739.1:749186510-749216751 GCF_019279795.1 Protopterus annectens | reverse complement strand
GTGCATACAAGGCTTATGGACTCAAGACCAGCTGCACCTACACATAAATCAAAAGGAAATGCTGGCAGTAAAACTGGCAATTCAGGCATTCAGACCATTTCTTCGACAGGGTCAACTGCTGATGAGGACGGACAACACCACAGTTGTGTGGTACATCAACAAACAGGGAGGCACACATTCATACCGTCTATGCCGGATGGCAATGGTCCTCTGGAATGTGGCACTGAGCTTCAACATTCACTTACAAGCAATTTTTGTGCCAGGAAAAGAAAATATACTAGCAGACATCCTAAGCAGAACTACCACGGATGCCCATGAATGAATGCTGCATCCGGACGTCTTCAAAACCATTACAGGGAAATGGGGACTACCAGAAATAGACTTATTTGCATCCCCACACAATCACCAACTGAAAAAATTCTGCACAAGGACGTACCACCCACTTGCTTGGAAAGTGGACTCCCTATCTTTCAGTTGGAAAAACCTGACAGCATATGCATTCCCACCTCTTCCTTTGATGCACAAGGTGCTATTGAAGATCAAAGAAGACCGTCCAAGGATCATCCTGATAGCTCCAGACTGGCCAAGGCAACATTGGTACCCATTACTGAGGAGTATGTCTCGGGAACAAATATGGCCTCTGCCCCTAGTTCCCTTGCTGTTAACACAGAACAACTTCAAAACCCTGCATCCAAACCTGAAAACACTGCAGCTGGCTGCATAAGACCAAATAACCCAGATTTATCTCAAAGAGTTAAAGACATTATCTTGGAGGCTCGCAGACCCTCAACAAGAAAAAAAATTATTCAGCAAAATGGAAAAGATATCTCATTTGGAGTACTGCAAAAGGAGAGAATGTGTCACTGGTAAACATAGCTAACATCCTGGAATACTTGGCAGAGCTCTTCCACAACGGCCTGTCCTATTCTTCCATTAAGATTCATGCATCAGCTATTTCAGCAGAATACAACTTGGATCCTCCAGTCTTCTCACATCCTCTGCTCAGGCAGTTTCTGAGAGGAATTAAAAATGTAAAACCACCTAGGAAGCCACCATTGCCAGCATGGGACTTGAACTTTGTGCTAGAAAAGTTGACAGTCCCTCCTTTCGAACCAGCAGCAACAGCAGAATTACAATACTTACCATGGAAAACTGCTTTCCTGCTTGCAATCACTTCAGCAAGAAGGGTATCTGAGCTACAGGCATTAATGGCAGTACAGCCCTTCCTGATCTTCCATCAAGATAGAGTGTCCATGAGAACTAATCCTACTTTTATGCCAAAGGTGGTCTCCAGGGTATCTTTAAATCAAGCTATCCACCTACCTACATTCTTCCCCAACCCACAGAACAGGGGAGAAAGACTGTTGCATACCTTGGATGTACATAGGCAATTACGTTACTACCTGGACAGGACCAAGAGCAATAGAAAAACTGACCAGCTACTGGTAGCATATGCAACAGGAATGGAAGGAAAAGCAATTTCAAAACAGACAATCTCTAAGTGGATAGGAAATTGCATTAGATTTTGTTACTCCTACCATGGGAAGAAAACTCCAGAAAACATCAGGCCTCACTCTACAAGGGCTACAGCCACTACCACAGCTTTTCTACGAGGAGTGGCTACCAAAGACATTTTAGAGGCTGCTACTTGGAGCTCGTTGCATACATTTGCCAAGCATTATAATTTACCTTTATACTCCAGATCCCGAGCAGGTTTTGCCACTGCTGTTTTGCAAGGGATCTTAACTACACCATAATCTTATTTCTCCTTCTCCCCCAGTTTGGCTATGGTATTCTACCCATTTGTAAGGACTGCAGATGCATCCTTGAAGGACATAGTACAGTTTTGTACCTACCATAAATGTAGATGTCCGATAGGCATGCATCTGCAGTCAGGATTACCCACCCTCCTTCCCCTCTGTGGTACTCCTAGGGAATTTGCCCATCTTGTAGCTAGCTGGGGGAATCTATTATGGTGTATTTGTTTGTATATATGTACATACATGCTTATTTTTTGTTTGCTCTCTACTATTTGGAACCATTTGCATTTATCCAAATTTAGCCTTTCTAGAGGGCACCTGGCATCTGCGGCAAGAAACACTGAGGAAAATGGTGTCGGCTGATGCCTTTATACCCAAAGAACTGCAGCTATGATGTCAGGTGAAGTGCGACACCAGCCGAGGCCAGACCCAGACTTTGGAATCCGGCCGACCGAAGGGCTGCCTGACGACAGGACAACCCATTTGTAAGGACTGCAGATGCATGCCTATCGGACATCTACATTTATGGTAGGTACAAAACTGTACTTTCTCCATCATTTGACAAACTTCCTTCTCAATTCCTAAAAATTGCTGCTAACTATACTTACCCCTTCTCCATATTAGTAAATAGAGCCATCATAGAAAATACTGTACTTGATATATGTTAAAATGTTATATCATTACCTTACACAAAGGTGGAATCTCAACTGACCCCTCAAATTTCATGCCATTTGATCTCCCTTGTCAAAAATTCTAGAAAAATGCATTCATTCAAATGCTCCTTGATTACCTTCTGCTAGAAAATCTCCTTACCCCTACACTGCATGTTTTTGACCAAAACACAGTACAGCTACTGCTCTAACATACTTCATGAACTGTATCACTAACTCGCAAGACAACATTGTTAGTCTCTTCTCTGTTTCTGGATCTCTCCAAAGCCTTTGACACTGTCTCCCATTCACTACTTCTATCCAAACTAGCTACCTTTAATGTCTCTAACTCTGTATTTTCTTGGTTCTCCAGCTGCCTCTCTAATAGAGTCCAGGCAGCTAAATGGCAATTTAACTTCTCTCCCTTTTTATCTGTACAAGCAGGGGTACAGCAACGCTCCATCATTGCACCTCTATTATTTTATATCATCATTAATGACCTCCACTCTTCCTCTGTACTCTCTTCAGTTATGCAATATGCAGATGATTCCACTATCATCTCCTGCTTTGACAATGTCTCCCATCTTCACACCCTCACCCAAGAGTCTCTGCTCTCAGTCAAAAAATTGCTAACTTTCAACCAACTTCTACTTAACACTAAGAAAACTGAACTTCTCCTATTCCTCCATAAATCTCCCCAACATCCTAAAGCTACCTTTAGTGTGTCCTCTGTAAAACAACACTATCATATCTGTTGAACCTCATACAAAACTTCTAGGTGTTATTCATGATCATGAGCTAAAGTTCGATCTCCATACTCAGTAGTGTTTTAAAAAGACTCCTCAAAAGTTAAGCCTACTATACAGGCATGAAAAATTCCTCACAAATGCTTTTAGGCCTTGCACAAGCTTTCCTTATTCCTACAATACTCTAGTGCCCCTATTCATGCACACCTACAATCCAACCTTCTATCTTAAGTGTAGGTCACCTACAACAAAATTGCTGATGTGCCTCTAACCAGCCCTCCTGGTCTCACCACTGCCTAACCTTGAAAAAACTACAGTGGCACTAATTTTATCATCTAATTCTACTACCCCAGCCTCTTATGATTCATTCTATCTTACATGAACACTCTTCCTGCCCCTCTTTCTCTTCCCTAATCCATTCTTGTACTCCCAGCTGTGTACTCCGCAGCTCTCAACAGCATCTTCTGCAGGTATGTTTACCCAACAAAAATATTGGCAAACTCCTCTACAGCTACTCACTGGCAAAAGCCAGGAATAAACTACCACTTAGTGTTAGATCTATCCCAAACCCCAACTATTTTAATATACCCCTAAAAGATACTCTTCGTAAATCTTGCTCATGCCTAGGCAATCACCCTATTTAACCCCAACATCCGCTCCTCTTGCACTCCTCTAACTCTCTCACAGTAACCATCTCTGCTTCTCCTCTAAAAAAAATCTATTAATAGACTGCTCTCTCACAGCCTACAACACTGCAGACTTGTATTGTGATCTGTGCCTGGAGATCATCTCTTGTTCATAGTGTGCTCTTATTATTAATTTGTTGACTTGCTTTTTGGCTGTATGCAACCAGTTTCAGTTTATCTTCTTAACACTGTGTGTAACTTTTTAACTCTAATATGTTTTAAGACATTATGCTTGTTCTAGCATCTTTTTACTTTGACTATGTTATCATATTCACTCTACATGTTAGCATTTATTGTGAAATCTAAATATGTTTTTGGATTACTCTGCCACTTGAATAACTTTTGTGCTATGTATTACCTGGAGCTTTTCTCCTTGGGCCTCTGCTGAAAAAGGGCTGATACACAGTCAAAAAGTACTTACACTGATTGCCTTAAAATGTTTCCTAAAGTAGTGTGCAAGCAAACAAGAAAACATCCTGCTCAGTGTTATCATCATTATTGTTATTAACTGCAATGTGATTCTAAAATGCCTATTTGCAGTCATGCTGCTGTTATCCATTTTATTTATTTCTATCAATAATCTTTCCACACAACATGAAATTTTGTAACCAAGACCACAACCTGAAAATACTCCCTGTAGTTTTCTGAAGCATTACAAAACCAACATGGAAATGATGAAACAAATGTTACTGGTTTGCAGAACTGCACAACTATTTAACCCTGGAGGCATGGTAAAAAAAGAAGTTATGTACTTTCCAGAACGTTCCATGTGAGTTGTTTCTCACCTTCATTCTTTACTGATGGGTTTGGAGCTGATCCTCTGCTCTGAATCGGCACCTACTACAAAGCTCAAAGGTTTCAATTGGCTCGAGGCCAAGTCCCTATCCCATAATGCATAAGTTACCTCTGATCTAGTTTGTTACATATAACACAATATGTCATTCTATAACTCCAATAGAGAGAAAGTACAGAAGGGTTGAGTGACCAAGAAGGATCTAACATCTTGGTCTTCTGACAGCCCATGAGGGGGTAGGAGGGAGGGACGTAAAAATGATGGCGAGATGAATAACTCGCATGGAACATAATGGTAAGTACATAACTTCTTTATGTGAAGTTGTTCCAGCTCACCATTTATTCTTTTCTTATGCATACCGTCCCAAGCACCATCTACCTCAGGTGGCTCATGGGAGTATATTTCTCAGGACTGTGGATCCAAAGGAGGCCCTGTCAACTTTGTAATGAGTGATAAATGTATGAAGTTTTGCCCAAGTAGCTACTGCACAAATGTTATCAATAGGAAGTCTGGTAGAAAAAGCAGAGGATGTAGATACTGCTCTGGGTGAGTGAGATTTAATAATTTTCTGTAAGGGCATATTGGTAGTTGAATAAGCAAAGGTGATACAATCAGATAACCATTTATACACAGTCATTTTAGCCACTGGCATACCTTTCCTGGAATCAGAAAATGAAAGAAAAAGTTGGTCTGAGTTCCTGAAATCTTTTGTTCAAATAAAATCTGAGCTGTCTGTGAACATTAAGCTTGTGCAGTATGTACTGTAGATTGTTGCACTGGTTGTGAATGAAAACTAACAAATCAATACATTTGTTGAGATTAGTTTCAGTGCACACTTTGGGCAAGAAAGAGGGGTTTGTATGAATTGAGACTGTCAGCATGGATAATCAAATAAGCATGCATGATGGACAAGACTTGAAGCTCTGACACTTTGTGGGCAGAAGTAATAGCCACTAAAAAGATGGTTTTCCAGGACAAAAATGTGAAGGTTACATGAAGAAGCTGGTTCAAATTGTGTGAGAATTATGTGGGATAGCATAACATTTAGAGGGCATGGAGAATAGGGAGAATTCACAGTTGGTCTAATATGAAAGGTCCCTTTGAGATAGTCTTTGGATAATTTATGTGACATAACATTCAGTCCTTCAAATCCCAGATGAAAGTTACAAATGGCAGCAAGTTGAACACGGACTGTTGCTGCTGAAGCTCCTTTGTTAAATATCTTAGTCAAGTATTATAGAATAGAGGCCATAGGGGCTTGGGATGGATCAATATTGTTTTTAGAGGCCCATATAGAAATTTTTTTTCCATTTGCTAAGGTATAGCTTCCTCATAGAGGATTTATGAGTGGATAGGAGAATTAGCTTTGTGTCATTGGAAAGGTTATGTAACCTGGCTATGACGGAAATTGGAGCAGCCAAGCTGTCAGCTTTAGGGACTGCATAGAGGGATGAAGTTCCCCCCACGATTGCATTGGAAGATCCAGAACTTGGTCCATACTCCAGGGGTCCTCCAAAAGGTAAAGTGGAAGGAAGCGGAACCAAATCTTACTAGGCCAATGAAGAGCTATTAGAATAGTGTTTCTTCCCAGGGCTTTTGCTTTCTGTAATACCTTGGGTATCAATGGGATTTGTGGGAATGCATAAAGGATACCCGGGGGGCAATCATGAACGAATGCGTCCCTTGGGGCTTCTCCCAGAGGAGGAATAAGGGCAAAGTAGCTTCTGTATTTTGTGTTCATGTGACTGGCAAAAAGGTCACAGCAAGGCTGGCCCCATCTGCGGAAAATCCTGTCCGCTATTTCCATCTTGAGGGACCATTCCTGGGGCAATAAAATTGCTCTGCTCAGCTTGTCTGCTATCTCGTTGGATTTCCCTGGGATGTGCGTTGCTAACAGAAAGCGCAGGATGGAAATAGCCCACTGCTATACTTTTACTTCATCGTGACAAAGTTGGTATGACCTGTTTCCTCCTTGTTTGTTCAAGTACCAGACCACTGACCTGTTCGTCTGAATCGCAATCGTGCACAGAGGAAGAGAGTCCTGAAAGTACTGCAACACCAAAAGTACTGCTTCTTATCTCTAGGACATTGATATGCAGATGTCTCTTGATCGCTCCATGTGCCTTGGGCTGCCCTTCCATGAAAATGTCCCTGTCCTTCCATGAAAATGTCCCCCCACCCTAACCCAAATGGACGTCCTATTGTAACATGAAGTGAGGTCAACCATCACTGAAGATCCTTTTTGCAGAAATTTGTGATCATTATCATGTGAGACATGGGAAGCTCTTGGTAAGACCACTGAGTGAACAACAGCCATTGTAGTATCCGCATGTGCTTATGACCCAGTGGTATGGGCAGAATTGTTGCTGCCATCCTTCATAACGATTTCAGAACTTCTGATGCTGGTGCATTGTTTTTTTTGGATATTAGAATGTGAATATGCTGATGGAGAAGTAAGACTCTTTCTACTGGAAGTCTTATTGTGGTGGTGTCCAGTTCTGCTCTGATAAAGACTATATGCTGTGATGGTGACAAGGCAGATGTTTGAGTTTATTGTAATGCCCAGTTGATTGCAAAGTGACAGAGTGGATTCCCTGGGTTGAATGACTTGATGCCTGGTGGTGGCGGTGAGGAGCCAATCGTCTAGGTACGGAAACACAGGCAATTCTAAATGTGTCCGGTGAGCTGTGACCACTGACATGCATTTGGTCAACACTATGGGGGCTGTAGTGAGACCAAAGGTCAGGGCTCGAAACTTTTAATGATTGTCTCCCAGCCAGAAGTGCAGATGATTCCTGGATGGCCTGGCTATTTTTATGTGGGAGTACGCATCCTGGAGATGTATTCAGCAGATCCAGTTGTCTCTCCCTAAAAAGGGAAGTATTGACTGAAGCGTGGCCATGTGGAACTTCTCTTTCTTTACAGATTTGTTTAGGCTGCTGAGGTCCAATGTAGGTCTCCAGTCCCCTGTCTTTCTTGGAACTAAAAAGAATCTTGAGTAAGTTCTGGATCCATTCTGGTCTGCTGGGAATGGTTGGATGACTCTCTTAGCAACGTCGGACCTCTACTGTTACTTGTTCCCTATAACGGGGTGGAAAGTACTGGATTTTCCTTGTCGATGGTGGGGGTTGTGGCAAATGGAATGAAGTATCCTCTGGAAATGATGCTTTGTACCCAGTTGTCATTTATTTTGAGCCAAGCATCCGAGTACAAACTTAAGTGACCCACAACTGCCTCCAGAGTAGGAGAGTTGGGCCTCCTTTCGGGAGCGCTGGTAGGGCTGTCTAGAGGAATGATCTCTGTCATCCTCATTTTGCAGACTCGCTCTGCCACGAGGTTGGCGTCTCCCATTATTGCACTGTCCTCTGCCCCTTGGGGGGGGATCACCACTTGTGTCCTGACATGCTCCTTGGGGTTTTCGGAATCACATCTTTCCTCCCTTTTGACCCTTGGGTTAGAGTCTGGTAGGGGTGGAAAAATGGTCTCCCATGGTCTTTCCTTCCTGCTCACACCTGGTCAATGTTTCCTTAACTTTGGGACCGAAAATTGACAATCCATCAAAGGGGGAATTCACAAAGGATGACTTGAAGGGCTCCATGAAGGAACACAAGCGCATCCAGGAGTGTCACCTAAGAGTAACTCCTGTACCCGCTGCCCTGCTAATTCCATTGGCTGCATACGACATGAATTGCATGGATGAGTTAATAATGGAGTTGAGGGTAGCAAGCTGAGATGTAACTTTGTTGCTCCTGCAGCTACTGTACCCTGAAGAGCATCTCCCAGCTCTTTTAGGAGGTCTTTTTGCAATCTCATAAAATGGGTTAAATAGTTAAGCACCTGGAGTGCAAAAGTTGCATGAAATAAACATGCGCTTCCCATATCCATCCATGTTTCTGGACTCTCTGTTAGGAGGATGGATAGATGAGGAAGTTTCAGACATTTCCTTTTTGGTGACGGCCGCCATCTGGCACACCTTTGGTTAAGAAGGATTTATCTTGTGGGGCAGAAATGAACTCATTAGGCCTGCTAGGGACAGACTCCATAGTATCCTGAGACTACCACACCCTTCATGAGACCAGCTGCATAAGCTCATCGAAGGGCAGAGATACCCAACAGGTGGAGGGTTGATACCTGAAAGCCTTCAGGAGATTAGACTCATTCTCAGTAGGGTTGGTGGACTGCCAGCCACCCCTCTTCCTAAGGATTTCCAGTATCTGCGCAAATGAGATATCCTCAAAGGGGGACTGTGGGGACCCTTCTGATTCATCCAAGTCAGTATCAGATGTTTGGGACTCCTGAGGGGAGTCTAAGTGTTTCTTACATGTACACACACTTCCCGAGAACCTCATCAACGGGGGCTTCTGGTGAGGTCTCCAAAGAGCATGGGCCACCCAGTGGGGCTTCCTGAGGCTACGGGTCTCTGTGCTTTGCATGGATCTGTGAAGCATAAGCAGAAACAGGAGCTTTAGGGGATGAGGAAGCCGTACCTGAAGCTGAGGATGTCTTAGGAGACCTAACTCTCCTCATGGCTTCGAAGGCACTCCTGCTCCAATGCGAAGGGACAGATGGATCCGGAGAAACGTCAATACCCCCAGCACCACCACAGCTAATCCAAGCCAAAGCCCCGAGAGGCATAGTTGGAGCCCACAAGTCGGTTCGACTCTCCTCCCCAGGCCCAACCAGAGTGTGTCAGCTTCTAGATTCCTTGATAGGAGCCGAGGATGATCGAGTGAATGGAGCTGAAGACACTGTAGCAAGCATCACCACCAAAGGCTACACAATCAGCAAGTCCAACTACTCCTGCTCTGAAGGGCTGGTATGGCTCGGAGGAGGAAGAGTTATAGTTGGCATATGGGTCTTCAGCTCCAAAGCCACCTGGGTCTCAGCCAACAAAAATTTAGCAAGGCCTGGTGCCTGTAGAAGCTTTTGCACCAAACAAATCCATATCCAAATCAGAAAGGCTAACAGAAGACCGTGATGAATGAATCGATGGTACTGACTGAAGTAATGGAGACTTAGTAATTTCGGATACTGGTTGCAAAACCGGGGACCGGCTCCTAAAAGAAAAGACGGTCAGCTCAGAGACCAGTGCAGCTGATGTCATAGACTTTTTTGATGATTTTGAATCCACAGAAGTCGTGGAGGACTTTGAGGACTTACTAGATACATCCTGATCACTCAAAGGCTCTTGGAACAAATGTTTCAACAGACCCCTGTCGATAAGTTTACTTTTTATCTTTTGGAGAACTCGAGAGGAAAATGAATGGCATATTGCACAAGTTTCTTGTAACTTTCAAGCACCCAAGCAGGATGCACAATCCACATGGCCGTCAGTAACTGACATCTTCTGGATGCATTTATGGCATTTTTTTAAGCCGGACTTAGGGTGTTTGTCCTTGTCATCAGCCATGATAGGAAAAATTGAGACACCCAATAGTAACGAAATAAAAAACAGGCTAAATATACACTCAACAGAAACAAATTGAACTAGCCTTATAATAAAAGGCAGGCTAAATATAACCACTTCAAATCTAAGGCTAACAGAAGCAAAAACTTAAATAGCCTTCTAAGAAAAAAACAGGCTAAATGTAATCACACAGGACCTTAACAACGGCTAACTAAGTACTAACTTAGAGCACAGACACACACCCAAGCCTTTAAAAGCAAGACTAACTACAACTAATAATAAGTCTTATAGGAAAGGCTAACAAGCACACGCACAGATAATTTTAACTAAGTTAACTCTAACAATATACAAGATGAAAGGTCACAAGATTTAAATAGGCCCTTAAATAAAACAAGGCTAAATGAAAGATAAGAAAATGCACACCATAGGGAAGGGAAAAGAGTAGATAAAGCTTTAAGAGCTTATCTAGCCTAAATCTAACTACTATAGTAGAAAAACTATAAATAATTCTGAAAATAGAAAAAAATATTTAAAGTTTTACTGGCACAAGCTATCGGGAACCTCCGATCAGTTGCAGTGGCAAATTAGATCTGAGTTAACTCTGGCTGCATCATGGGATAGGGACTTGGCCTCAAGCTGCTTGAAACCTTCTAGCTTTGTAGTAGGTGCTGACTCGGAGCCTAGGATCAGCTCTGAACCTATCAGTAAAGACTGAACAGCGAGATTGAACAACTTCACATCAATCATTACCATCCTCTTTTCTTTCACTGATGCATGTTTTGCTATGCCAGCCAACATTATTATGTAATGTTTTAGAAATCCTTCTTTAAAAACTGTAATTCTTAAGCAAACACATCTGTTCAGGTTACATTGTGAGTGGTCATAATGCCTTGTGGAAGCAAATGACTCAATGAGATATTAAGCATGGATGCTCTGATCAGACATACAATTTCCACTAATATGTTACTCCAGAGACCATCCAACATTAGTGCATGTATGGTTTGTCTCATACTGTCCTCACCTATTGCAAAGTGTAGTCCTACTGCCTTACACCCTTTTACCATCAGACCAGAAATCTGTAGCATGTTAAGTGTGCCACATGACTTGCTCACACATATTGTTTCGTTGTCTTCCAGAGTTCATGGCCCACCATCGCAACCCAGCCTATAGTCCTGCTGAGGATGATGTCATAACAACCAGTCTGGTTCAGCACTAGACACTGCTTTTCTCAAGAACCAGCCAGGACCAGCATGAGCAGACTGCACTGTGGCAAGATGTCCATAGGGTAAATGACACAGACATGCATAACCGGACATATGAGCAGGTACGCCATCACTGCAGTGATTTACTTAGGCATGTCCGGCAGCATGCATCTGATTCCGTAGACAACAGCTTGCCACAGGTGGTGGGGTTACCATCCATCCCCCCTCACCAGAGTGGAGGAGCTGCTCCTGAGCCTGGTGGCTCCTGGCCAACAACAGCAGCAGCAGACATGTATCGTCATGGATGTCGGAGCCACCCATCAAGTTCACACGGAGCGTGCAGGTAACATGGCATATCTGTAGACTACTGTTACCTCTATTGGTAGATCATGCATATGTGAGATGTGTACTGTGTAGTTAGAAGATGTGTAGCCTGGTGTTGTGCAATACTGATAATTTGGAACATAATCTGTAGGCCTGTGACTGTCAACCATTGTACTATTGTAAGATTGCAAACCCACAGTAGCAATGCCACAGTTGTTGCCACTGACAAACTGTCTCATATCCTTGTAGGTCCCTCTGGTGTGACAGCAAGGCAGCAGACCCATGCTGGTGAGTGTGTTCTACATGTAATATTGCAAATAAAATGTGCATGTCATAGGTGAGGTGTAGGCCATGTACACATGTAACACACCTACGCATAATGCATGCTGGGAGACTATGCACATCTCAGTAATGTGAGTAGCTGCCTCAAACACATGCAATACACAGAGCATCCCAAACAATTGTGGCTACACTGTAGTGGACATTGGATAGGCAGAGTCGATACACATGCACACAACATACACAACTTTGTCATATGCAGTACATGTTAATATGCTACACATGATGTATTCAGACACCCGCTGTAAGGTCACACTCCAGTATCCCAAATATCATCCACACAGCACACATAATATACCTGAGGGGTAGAGGCCTATCATGGGGTGGTGCGACACTCTTCAAAACACAGCACACTCATGTTAGGCAATGCTCCCTATTGGGCACCTTACAAACCCATGTAACAACTGGCTGTGAAATGGTGAATGTAGCCATGGTACTGCAGTTCAGGTACAGCATGATAGGTGCCAGTTTGGCACACATTAGTAGCCTTGAGTGACCACATGATGCTGCATGATGATGGCTCATGGTACTACACCCCATCAAGTTACAGTAACCACAGTACTACACACAGCATTCATTGTTATACACCTCAATGTTGTGTGTGTGCAAACATATGCACCTATACACAATATGCATAGCAGTCACCATTTGCACAAAGTGGCACATATGTCTTGTAATGTTATTGAGTGTATAGGTTACATGACACACATTGGGTATGTGTGATGTTTAATGTTGCAGTTGTGTTGTAGCATTCCATGTCATGGCTGGCACTGGCATGTCCACAATATGTTCTACACTCACCATAACTACTGTGCAATGGTTATGTTGAGCAATGGTATTCCATCAGGTATACATGCACCACTCATCCTGTGTGTATACATAGCATGCATGAGCTAAATCTGTGTCCACAATTATCTGCTAAAGACACAGATGCTCTAATCAGAAATGGATATCTATGTGACACACAGATGCACATCCAGCCATGGTATGTATACCTGTGACTGATGGTGCACAGGACTTTGAAGAGCTTTTAACACTTGCACAGCAATGTTGTGTCAATGTACACATTGCATTCCAGGGTGAGGCCAATCACTGAACAGCAACACACATGCATCAAAGCCATGTATACTGTTATTATCAAGGACTGTCTACACCCGCATTGCATGCTGTTGAGCAACACACGTCCTGCATGCTGACACGTGTGATATGACTGTTTGGCTTGTGATACTGTACCCCCCCATCAACCGCTATTGAGTGTGTTCTGGATTTCTGGTGTTGTGTGTGTGTCTGCTTTAGTGAGCAGTGTATTTGTGTGCATGTGTTCTGGCATCATGTACAGGTCATAGTGTGTTTCCTGTCTTCCTCTCTCAGGTGCTGAGGTTGGGCTGGTTCACTGCAGCAGGGAACCTGATGCCACTGACACAAATAGTGATAATGAGGATAGGTGTGTTGAGGCACAGGTATGTTTGCTAGGGTCTGTTGTTGGGCCACCAATCAACAGTACACAAGTGTCCACCCCATCCATGCACACAGTCATACTGCCAGTACATCCATCATCACCAATGCCCTTAACTGAGGGACAGTCGGCAATGGCCAGGACCATGTGGTAACTATGACACATGCATCTGGACACAGCAGCCATACCCAGATGTCTGGAATGGTACCACATAGGCAGATGTCCAGGGGCTGTCGTTGGAGCACTGCTGGTCATCATGCCCCTGGCAGATGCGCCACTGGTCTTACAACCTCATGCATGTTCCAGGCTGTCATGGAGGTACAGGCACATATGGAGCGGTACACCAGACAGGGACTAAGGGCACAGAGGGCACATAACACTGCTTTAAATGACCATATCAGTGACCTAGCAGGTGCCATCCTTAATTACACTGAGGTCACTGATAGATGTTGGGGTGAGACATTAGATGTCCTCTGCAATGTCATGTCCATGTGTCAGGACAGTGCGGGATGGTTGAGACGTCGACGTGGACGTATGCCAGCAACAGCAGCTGGCAGTCGCCACAGACGTCCTTCAAGTCACAACCTTTCCCGTAGTGCCAGTACCAGCCCCAGCAATGTTGGGGGTGGGCTATCCATAGACCGTCCTAGAAGACCATGTGCACGTGGCTCTGGCCAGTCCCAGCAGGGACCTGGGTCCAGTGTACATATGTCTACCTCTGAGGATAGTACCCAGTCTGGCTTAGTACCTGATACTGTCAGTAGCACCCCTGCCAGGCACAGGTACTGTATCCGTGGCCAGAGATGGTGATCTGTAAAGCCTGGCAAGTACAGTCTGTCCCACAACTCCCCGTATATGGCAGCCACATGGTGGAACTGTGTGCATGCACACACACACACACACACACACACACACACACACACACACACACATATACCAGACACCTAGGGCTAACACATACCTGCACACATTACATCAACATTGACTCATACCAGTACTCTTGGCCCTCACACACACACACACACACACACACACACACACACACACATGCATGTTGATTGTATGGCTCAATGTAGGCCTCTAGCAAACCAACAACACACCCAGTGCATATGATGAAACCTGTGCCACCTCCTGTCATCTGTAACATTGATGCAGGAACAGGCTAACATGGTGCTGATGCACAGGGTGACTTTCTAGCAGTATAGCAATCTTAGCATGCTGTCAGCAGTAAAGTGTAATGATATCCTTGAAGGTGTAGCTGAGCAGGCTTGATGCATTAAATCTATGATTGTCAATGTAGTATTGTTTACACCAGTGTTCATTCCAATAGTGTATTATCCACCCACGTGCCACTTGGCTGATGCGTGTAGTATTGGCAGCATGTGTTAGAGTGTGGACAGTACATGTGGGATGTGTGCAGCACAGATCTGCAGGTGTACATTTATGAACATGATGGAGTTGCAGTGTCTGCATGTACATGCATAGTGGACACATGGGCAGGGTGACATGCCCTGTATTACACAGTGTTAACACTCCATAGATGTTCTTAATCTCACATTGCTGCAGTCATAACCTGTGGGTAGTCCGCTGTCCTCGGTCGGCCCGAATACCATAGTGTTAGGCTGGCGTCGGTCATGGTTGCTCAGATCTGACGTCAGTACGCCGTGGTACTAAAGCGCATGACCGACGCCATATCCTCAGTCTTTCTTGCCGCATGGTCCGAAGCAGAAGCAGCGTTTGCAAGTGCCGTTCGGCGTCCTGAAATTTTCGTATTCTGAGTTTCAGACCGAAGACTAAGTTGGGCTAAGTACCCCGTTGGGGAATATTTTTGTCTTTTCTTGCCTCAGTTAAATCCGGATGTCAGAAAAAGTAAATAATTGTATTTCTTGTGGGAAGCAGATACCTCATAGGGATTACCACTCTCTCTGTATTCCTTGCTTGGGGCCTGAGCACGACGTAGTCGGGTGTCGCTTTTGTGCTAGATTTAATAAGCGCGCCATTAAACGCAGGTTAGATTGTGCTAGACTTGCCTTCGGTAAGCGGTGTAATTACAATATGCCGTCGGATCCTCTGACGCCCGCTACCGCTAAGAAGCGTAGAGAAAAAACGTTAAAGTCCAAGCAGGATGAGTCGTCCGTTACGGACACCGGTTCTTTGGAAACTACGGTGGAATCTGTGGATCCAGCCGAGGTTTCAGCTGAATCTCAGGGGGAGCCTTTAATCTTGCAGGATGTGGCCTCTCAGGAGTCGGGTCAGGCTGAGGGGGCTTCTCAGGTCTCTGTAGTCCCTTCTTTGCATAAGGTGGTTAGGCCCTCTACTTCTGTCTCTAAGGCACCTTCCAAGGTCAGGCCTGGTTTGTCTTCCACTGGTGTCAGCCCTAGTTCTGTACCTAAAAAGCATATGCTGAAGATGGCAGAGGATTTGATTACTTTAATCAGGGGTTCTATGCCTCCCCCGGATAAGAGGCCTAGGGTGGAGCCAGAGGTGGAAGGATTGGAGCATTCCTCAGATTACTCTGAGTCTTCGGCTGAGGACATTCAGGATTTTCCTCCTTATTCTGATTCAGATGCAGAGGATTCTTGTCCTTCTGCTTCCCCTCCAGAGGATTTTTCTTTTTCTGAAACCCTGCATTCCATGAGGGAGCATTTTAAGTGGGAAGGTCAGGATTTCTCAGATTCTCGAAAGAGGCTTAGGGAATTTTTATTTTTACCACAGCATAGGCCTTTGGCTATTCCCCCTGTTTTGGATGTTGTACAGGATGTTTTCTCTGAAGCTTCCCTTAATCCTGATTCTTTACCTCCTGCCCCTGTCAAACCAGACAGGTATTACAGAGTGCCAGAGGCTCATAAATATTTGTATAAGAGCCCAAGAGCTGACCTGGAAACTATTAGCCAGGGACCTAAGGGTGTCAGGGCTTCTATTGTAAAGAATCCAGTTCCTCTGGATAAAGATTCTAGAGCTTTGGATAGGTGGGGTAAAAAAGTGTATACCTCTTCCACTCTAGCGATGAGGGCTTTGAATTGCCAGTTTCATATGCTGAAGTACCGGAATTTTCTCTTAAGTCAGTTAAAATCTAAGGTAGATGCTTTGGCAGAGGGTATTGAGTGTAAGGAATTGCAAGATTTAGTTCATGCCTCTGATCAGGTGGGTAAGCATTCTTTGCAGTGTGGTTTTGATGCTCTTCAGGCTTCCTCCAGGGTGGTTGCCACTGGATCAGTTATTCGTAGGCATGCCTGGCTTAAGGATCAGAATTTGTCAGAGCATGTTAAAGCTCGAATTTTGGATGCTCCCCTTCAATCTGAAGTTCTGTTTGGTTCTCCTGTGGAGTCTGTTTTGAAGAAAATGGAAGACAAAGCTAAGTCCATGCAGACAGTTAAGGAATTTTTACAGGTGCAGCCCCCTAAGTTTAGCAGAAATTGGCCTGCTAAGGGATGGGCTTATCCTTCTTCTAATTTACAGTCTAGGGGCAGATCTAGACGTGGTAGGGGCAGAGCTCATGCTCAGGGTTCTTTCAGACTGAGGACGTGGAGTTCCCCTGCACAATCTTCAGGTGAGGGCAGGGGTCAGCCTTTTCATAAACAGACCCAATGACCTGTATCTTCAGCTGCCAGATCCCTCCTGTCTGGCAGCTCCTCTGGGAGGAAAGTTGGCACTTTTCAGGCAAAATTGGCTTTGTCACCCAGGACAAATGGGTGTTGGACATTATACATCGAGGCTACAAGTTTTATTTTCACACCTTGCCTCCTTTCAAAGGCATGCCAGACGTTCCTCCTCAGCAAAAGGTGGAGGCTCACAAGCAGATTTCTTTACTTCTAAAAATGGGGGCTATCCAGGAGGTCCCTCCGTCAGAAGTAGGCCTAGGATTTATTCTCGCCTGTTTCTTGTACCAAAGAAAGGAAACACTTGGAGGCCAATTCTGGATTTGTCTATTCTCAACACATACCTGGACATTCCAAAATTCAAGATGTTAACTTTGCAACAACTTCTGCCTCTGCTAGGCAAAGATCACTGGATGGTAACTCTGGATCTCAAAGAGGCTTATCTTCACATTCCTATCAGGCCCAGCTGCAGGAGGTTCCTGCGTTTTCGGGCTGGGACTTTACATTATCAGTTCTCTGCATTGCCCTTTGGCTTATCTACTGCGCCCAGGGTGTTCACAAAGGTCCTGGCTCCGGTGATTGCCTTCTTAAGGTTAAGGGGAATACAAATTTATCCTTATTTGGACGATTGCCTTATTCTTGCTCAAGACAAAGTCAAGTTACTTCACCATCTACAGTATGTTATGGCAGTGTTAAGGTGCCTAGGGTATTCTGTGAACGAAGCAAAGTCCAGTCTAGTACCCTCTCAGGACATGTGCTTTCTGGGTGTGAGACTGAATACAGCCTCTCAGATGGCGTTTTTGACCCCGGACAAACAAAGAAATCTTACCCTTTACTTCCAACAATTGTCTCTATGGTCCAGGCTGACTGCAAGGACAGTCCTTCAAGCCTTGGGGTTCATGGCATCTTGTATTCTGGTGCTTCCCAATGCCAAACTGCATATGAGGAAGCTACAATGGTATCTCAAAAGCGTATGGACTCAACACTGCCACGATTTGGACACTCATTCAGATAATACCTTGCATCCAAAGGGAATTTTTGTGGTGGGCTCAGGAATGTCACCTAAACAAGGCACTCTCTGTGACCCAACCAGAGGTGAGTCAAATCTTAATGACAGATGCCTCAGACATGGCTTGCGGAGCACACTTCAATGGAAAATGGGTTCAAGACACGTGGCCTGCCAGACTACAACATTTGCATATCAACATGAAGGAGATGTTAGCAGTCCAATTTGCATTGATGGCTTTCAAGGATCTACTTCACCCAGAACAAGTGTTGATTCAAACAGACAACACAACAGTCATGTGGTACATCAACAAGCAAGGGGGATCCCATTCGTACCCTCTTTGCAGACAAGCTATGATTTTGTGGGAGACTGCTCTCAGTTTGCACCTCACTCTTCAGGCAAGGTTTCTGCCAGGAGCACAGAACTCCTTAGCAGATGTTTTGAGCAGACAGATGGTGGATCCCCATGAGTGGAAATTGGATCCTCATGTTTTTCAACAGTTGACGGTGGCTTGGGGGACTCCAGACATAGATCTGTTCGCTTCTCCACTGAATTACCAACTGCCAAAGTTTTGCACAAAGCTGTTTCACCCAAAAGCTTGGAAAGTGGATGCTCTATCATTCAGTTGGAACAACCTTCACGTTTATGCCCTTCCTCCTCTGCCTCTCCTTCCCAAGGTGCTCCTGAAGGTCAGGCAGGACAAGCCTTGCATGATTCTACTAGCTCCAGATTGGCCACGGCAGCACTGGTACCCTCTGCTGAGGAGTTTAGTACGGGAGCCTCCTTGGCCTTTGCCATCAGTTCCACACCTTTTGTCCCAGGCAAGCAATCATTTCCGCAATGTCAGGATTCAGTCCCTGCATCTGACAGCCTGGCGTATTCTGTTTTAGACCCTGGGGGCTCGCAGCTTCCTCAACAAGTTTTGAATGTCATTTTGGAGGCCAGACGGCCTAGTACAAGGAAAGTTTATGCTGATAAATGGAGGAGATTTTTTCTTTGGAGCAAAACAAAGAGCTTCGATGTTTCAGTGCCTAATTTGAGTGTTTCACTTCAGTATCTTACAGAATTATTAGACAAGGGTTTGTCTTTCTCCTCTGTAAAAGTTCATGCTGCAGCCATTTCTGCTCACTATGACTGTGACCCACCTTTATTCTCTCACCCTTTGTTTAAGCAATTTCTTAGAGGGGCAAAGAACATAAGACCCCCATGTAGAGCTCCTACTCCTTCCTGGGATCTCAATTTTGTGTTGGAAAAGCTCACTTTACCTCCTTTTGAACCTGCAGCTACTTCGGAGTTGAAGTTTTTGTCTTGGAAAACTGCTTTTTTGTTGGCCATTACGTCTGCTAGAAGGGTATCTGAATTACAGGCTCTAATGGCAGTTGAACCCTTCCTGATATTTCATAAGGATAGGGTCTCCTACGTACTAATCCTACTTTTATGCCTAAAGTTGTTTCTAATGTGGCCTTAAACCAATCTATTCATTTGCCTACATTTTATGCTGATCCCCAAAATAAGGGGGAAAAAATTTTGCACTCTTTGGATATTCACAGGCAGTTACGTTATTATTTGAGCAGAACTAAAGGGTTCAGACAGTCCCAACAGTTATTCATTTCTTTTGCCTTGGGTTCACAAGGAAAACCTGTTTCAAAACAAACTATTTCTAAGTGGATTGGCCATTGTATTGCTTTTGTTATTCTCATCATGGTAAGGAGGTTCCTGCTGGAATCAGACCTCATTCCACTAGGGCGACTGCCACTTCTACTGCTTTTTTAAGGGGAGTAGCTACTAAGGATATTTTGGAGGCAGCTACCTGGAGTTCAGTGCACACTTTTTCTAAACATTACCATCTCCCTCTTTATTCCAAATCTAGGGCTGGGTTTGCCACTGCAGTTTTACAGGGCATGTTAGCAGCTCCTAATGCTATCTGATTTTACCAACCTCCCTTTACCTTTGCTTTGGGATTCTACCCACAGGTTATGACTGCAGCAATGTGAGATGAAGAACATAGTACAGTTTTGTACCTACCATAAATGTAGATGTTCGAAGATCCACATTGCTGCAGTCCAATTTACCCTCCCTCCTTCCCGGCTGTAGTTTGGGGTGGCTGTGTGGCTTGTGGTGTATCTATTGTTGCTAATTTGGTGATTGGGTATTTTTCTATTTTTGGCTATGGCCTTTCTTTTTGAGGCCTTCTGACATCTGGGGCAAGAAAGACTGAGGATATGGCGTCGGTCATGCGCTTTAGTACCACGGCGTACTGACGTCAGATCTGAGCGACCATGACCGACGCCAGCCTAACACTTTAGTATTCGGGCCGACCGAGGACAGCGGACTACCCACAGGTTATGACTGCAGCAATGTGGATCTTCGAACATCTACATTTATGGTAGGTACAAAACTGTACTTTTCTATTGGTGACCAGTATGCATTGTACTACACACATTTTGGAACTTCGGTACACGTGTATATGACATGGTTTGACACTGTGCTGTGGGTGATACTGTTACTATCTGTCATTGGTTTGCATTCTGGTAGTATACATAACCTCAACAGCCTGACCATTAACAATTGTTAGATGATGTCTTGACAACTGACACACAGATGTAGGACATACAGTAACATTTGGATCCTTCAGGTACTATACTATGCCAGTAACCAGTGGTATTCACCTGCACCCATTCCTGGGACCACTCCTGTTTGGCATACAGCTCTCTTAGGTACAAGCAAACACAGTAGAGATATGTCCGTCCACATCTGGAAATGCATACTGTGGCCTATAATGCATTCTCCAGATGACACACATCCTCCACAAGGGTATCCTACAGACAGATACCTCTTGTCAAACCCATGCTGTAAAGCTATAATCCAACTAAAGCATAGTCATCCACCTTTACAAAACATAGTATCCCCACAGTACCACATAGGTAGTAGCCCCCAACGTGTTGAACAGGTACCGATGTGTACATACAGCCAAGTGTTACGTCATCTCTCCTTTGGTAATCACATTTCCAAAGGTATTTTGAAATCCCTCGGTGGACCACATAAGCAATAAGGGGTCTGCATGCATATCCACAAAGGTTGTTGTACACCTATAATGAATAGCCATCATTGACAGACTTTGCTGCGTTTGAACAGGTCTGAAATATACCTCGGGCATAAACCCTCACTCACACTATTCAATAGAAACCGTAATGAGTGTGTGTGACACGGATGACCTAGGCCAGGGATCACTGCAGTGGCTGGGCTAGTCACAAGCATACAGATGTAACCTAAGGTCTGAAAAGTGGCAGCACACTCTGGCAAAGATAATAGATGTGTTCATGGAGAAAGCAGGGTTCCCACCTACGAAATAATTGAGGTCACATGTACGTATATGTATTTGCCACACCGCTACCTGACATGTGCAATGCACATACTGTTGTCATTGTGATATGTCCTACAGTAGTAAAAACAAAACCCACAACACATTGACCAACTGTGTCTCACACACAGAACACGCACACACGCACACACACGCGCGCGCGCACACACACACACACACACACACACGCGCACACACACACACACACACACACACACACACACACACACACACACACACAACAAGTGCAGGATTCAAACCCCTACCTAACCACTTTATGATACTAGAGCAGTACACATTAACACGACGTGCTATACACATTACTGGGAGTTCTCCTTTCCACAGGTATATTTGTAGTATGGTGACATCATCAGACTTGACAAAGATGAGTATACCACTTTTAAGGTGTTTCAGTAGTCTTCAAAAAGGTTGCTCCTCTCCAAGGAGAGAGAGACACACACACACACACACACACATACTCTCATACAGTTGTCAAGTGCAGGATTCAAACCCCTACCTAACTACTTTATGATACTAGAGGAGTGCGCATTAACATGACGCGCTACACACATTACTGGGAGTTCTCTCTTCCACAGGTATATTTGTAGGATGATGACATCATCAGACTTGACAAAGATAAGTATACCACTTTTAAGGTGTTGTAGTAGTCTCCAAAAAGGTTGCTCCTCTCTAAGGAGATACACACACAGTTGTCAAGTGCAGGATTCAAACCCCTACCTAACTACTTTATAATACTAGAGCAGTACGCATTTACACAACGTGCTATACACATTACTGGGAGTTCTCCTTTCCACAGATATATTTGTAGGATGGTGACATCATCGGACTAGAAAAAGTGGGTTACATTAGGTGGGCTACATAGAAGGGATTTCTAAACACTTTGGCAATGTGATCATCAAAGGAGAGTTTAATATCTACCTGGGTCCCCAGGGACATAATTACATTCTCCGTACATACTGGATTACCACATAGGTGGTAATTTGTGTGCACTTTATTTTATCCAAAGGGGATGACTATGCATTCTTTGGCATTCTGCTTGAGGACATTGTTTTGACACCAGGTATCTGTCTCTGTAAGACCCTTCTGGAGGATGTCTGTGTCAGCCGTAGAGTCAATTATGGACCACAGTTAGTCATCTGAAAACTTGTTCAGCCATACTCCTCCCATGCTTGCCTGTACCTCTGAGCAGTATCTACTGAACAGGTGGGGTTCCAGGACCAAGACCTGTGGGATGCTATTTGTGACTGGGTTAGAGTCGGACATGGCACCCACAACTCTGAACATGTGTGTGTGATCTGTGAGCCAGTTGGCCACCCATCCTGTGACATAGCTGTTAATGTTCAAGCTGGTAAGTTTGTCCATGATGCCAGAGTGGGGAATGGTGTTGAAAGGCCTTAGTGAGGTCCAGGTGGGCTGTGTGGACTACTTTCACCTCCATCTATGTCCTTGGTAACTGTTTCAAATAAATCAGCTAGGTTTAGGAGGCAGGATCTGCCTTTAACAAAGCCAAGTTGGGTAGAGTCCAGTGTCTGGAGGTCCCCAATGTCTCTGTTTATGGGTTCCATGATAATTTGCTCCATAGCTTTGCAGACCAGGCTGAGTATGCCTATAGGGCAATGGTTTCGAGGTTCTGTTGTGGCATCCCTTTTGTGGAGCTGGATGACTGTTGCTGTATGCCATTCTTTGGGTACATAGCCTGTGGTAAGGTTGTGATTGGATAGTGAATGTAGGTGAGGGTGTAGTTCCTTTTGGGGCTGGTGTAAGCAGCATCCTGGGACACCATCCAGTCCCATTGATGCTGTGTTCTTAGCTTTGGAGAGGGCTGTTTGTACCTGCATGTCCATGAAATCTGGGACTCTGCATTCTTCTGGGATAGACACAGGCCCTTTTGGGGGTGGTGGGTGGGGTTTGCACTGAACTTGTCCCCCAGGATGTGGGCAGTGTAAGTTGGTTGTGTATTTTTTGCCATTTTGCAGTAGCTGACAGCGTATTTGAGAGTTGCCACCTAAATGTTTGGTATAGCTAACAAAGGCTTTGTGGTTGTTATTCTTACATTCCTTGGCAATTTGTCTTTAGAAACTGGCCTTGGATTATTTTATGAGCGATCATTGTTTCTTCCTAATAATGATCAGTGATGCCTTTCCTTTTGTGAAGTTTGCTCTCTCATGTGTTCGTTTCTTCCTTCTGTTGTATAGCTTATTTATGGGCGACAACCACCAGATTGGTTTCTTATTTCTGGAGGAGTGCATCTTGGTTTTATTTGGGATGTCTTGATCCATGCATCCCTGTAGATGCTCATAGAATGCAGTTATAAATGATTCGGCAGATTGTATAGCATTATCCTATAGCAAGGGGCTTTGGAACTTTTCACTTTGGTCTTGGGAAGTGTGCAGTTTGCTTTTGAAAATGTCTTCACAGTGGTTTCCTTGACTGGGTGGGGGGCTGGGATGTGGATGTCCAGTGTGATTACGTTATGATTTGATATTACCAGTGAGGGGTTTATCTCTGTTGTGGGACACTGGTACCCCATGTTGGTGATGATCAGGTCCAGTATATTGTCACCTCTAGTGGGCGTGGTGACCAGCTATTCCAGGGCATTTGAGTTTTTAAACTCTAGGAAACATTGGGCAAAGGACATTGTACATGAGTAATTCTCCCACTCAGTGTTTGGGTAGTTGTAATCTCCTCATATAATGGTGTTTGATAGGACCTTTATATTTTCCACTGTTCTTGGGAATACTGAGTGAGGTTTCTGAGACAAGGTAGGTGATCTGTAGCAGGCTACAATCTGATAAGCAGCTTTGCCCAATGTTAGTTACACTTGCATGGTCTCCAAGGCCTCATGCTGTGCCACTAACCTGAAGGTGTGGGTATCCATAAGGTAAATGGATACACCCCTTCCTTTTGTATTTCACTCTGGGTTTTGGGGCTGAAGATCAGAGGGATTGTGAGTGTTTTACGTGGACCATGTCCAACAGCTCTGTGTTTGACATAGCTTTGTATGTTAGGCAGAGATCACCGCTGAGTAGGCAATATGCGAGAGAGTACAGCTGGAGCATTTTGAGATGGTCTGTGTATGGCATGTATTTCAGGCCACTAATGCTCTTTGTGAGGTATTTCTGCAGGCTTTCCAGTTGTTGTAGAGTTCTTGTGAGGTACATAGCAAAAGGGACGTTGTACTCTATTATGGATCTAGTGAGTGATGAGTAGAGGGGAACAATGTCCTCTTCTATTCTGCATGAGACACCTTTTGTGATGAGATGTGCCACGTAGAAGGATTTCATGACTACTGTGGGGATGTGATTATCATAGGTGTGTCCACTGTCCACCTGTGACCCAAGGTCTCTTATCACACTTTCAGTGTTAAATATACCACCACTTATGTTGTAGTTTATGGCTACAGAGTTTTTACCAAAGGGGATGACTCTGTCTCAGTGAGCCCCTTTGGTAGGATGTCCACATCTTTGGTATTCACAATTATGGCTCCTAGTTTGCAGTCATCTGGAAACTTCATTAGCCACAGACCTTCCATGTTAAAGTTTACTTCAGGGAAGTAGATACAAAACAGGACAAGACCCAGGACTGAACCCTGTGGTACTGCACTCATCACTGGTCCAAAGTTATACTTGGAGACTGCTACTTTCACAGTGTGTGTTCTGTCAGTGAGCCAGTTGGCAACCCATCTTGTGACATAGCATTTTATACCTAGTTTAGTGGGTTTATTTATAATTCCAGAGTGGGGGGTGGTGTTGAAAGCCGTGGCAAGATCTACATAGGCTGTGCGAACCACCTTACCCTTGTCTATGGTTCTGGTGACTGCTTCAATGTTGTCTATCAGGTTTAGGAGACATGATCTGCATTTTATAAACCCAACATGGTTGTGGTCCAGAGTTTGGAGATTACCATGTCTTTTTTTATAAGTTGTATGATGATACATTCCATGGCCTTGCAGAGCAGGCTCATCAGGCTAATGGGGTGCTAGTTCCTGGGGTCTGTGGTGTCTCCACCCTTGTGTAGTGGGATAACAGTCGCTGTGCACCATTCAGCAGGCACAAAGCCTGAAGTGAGGCTATGACTGAACATGGTACGTTGGTGTGGTGCCTGTTCGTTTTGTAGTTTGTGTAGAACACAGCCTGGGAAGTTATCTGGTCCCATGGATGCTGTGATACTGGCTTTGGAGAGTGTTTTTTTTACCTGTGCAGCCGTGATGACAGCAACTTTGCAGTCTTCTGTTAGAGATGTGCTCTTTCATGGGTGAGAGGGGGGTAAAGTTAGCACTGATCCTATCTGCCAAGGATGTTGGCAATATCAGTTGGGTCTGTATATTTAGTGCCATTGAGCTGTAACTCAGAGCAGGTCTGAGTGTTGCCATGACATGGACCTGTCTGTTGGGCAGAGATCTCCTGAGTAGACAGTATGCAACAGAGTACAGATTGAGTTAAATTCAGTCTTGTTGCATGGGGCAACTGTTTGAGGCCAGTAATCCTCTTGCTGAGGTACCTCAGTGGTCTTTCCAGCTGCTGAAGGTGCCTAGTCAGATTCATCGCATGTGTGTTGTGGTACTCTCTGACGGGTCTGATGACTGATGAGTAGAGGGAACCTCCTTTGACCTACATGCAAAGACCTTGGCAGTTGGTGGGAACACACAGCATGATTTTCTGACCACTTTGTGAATGTGTTTCTGGAAGAAGAGATGACTATCCACATGTGTCCATAGATCCCTTATTATCACCTCCATATTTAGGGTGTTGGCACCTATGTGGTATTTGTATGACTGTAGCTCGAGGCCATAATTTTCACACCACATCTGTCTGACTGAGACCCTTTTTAAGGATGTGTCTGTTGTCCCAAACATCGATTGACAACTTTTTTGCAGTCATCCACAAACTTTGCTAAACATAGCCCTCGTGTGTTTGACTGTATTTCTGAAAAGTATACACCAGACAGGAGGGGTCCCAGGACTGAGCCATGGGGGGACAGCAGTTGTTACTAGCTTGAACAGGAGACCACAATTCTTACCTTGTGTGATCTATCTGTGCCCCAGTTGGCAATCCATCAGATGACATACATATTTATGCACAGGTTGTTAATTTTGTGGCTACGACATGTGTCTGGGATGTTGGAAAAGGGCTTTTCAAGTTCTATGTGGGACGAATGTAGCTCATTTCATTGATGTATGTCCTGGGTGACTGCCTTGAAAACAGTCTAGCAGGTTTGGGAACTATGATCTGCCCCTGACCAAAACAAAATTGGTAGGGTTGGGTGTTTGTAGGCTCCCAATAGCTCTGTTTATGAGTTCCATCATGATGAACTCCATGGCCTTGCAGATCAGGCTTAATAGGATTATAAGACAATAGTTCCCATGCTCTGTTGTGCACCAACACTTGTGGAGTGTGCCAAACTTTGCTGTAACACATTCAACAGTTTCATATCCTGTACAGAGGGTGAGGCTCAACAGACTGTTCAGGTGCAGGGTCTATTTGTTCTGGAGTTCACGTATGACACAGCTAGGGAAACAATGTAATCCCATAGACACCATGTTTTCAGGTTTGGAAGGAGCTGTTTACCCATTCTATATGTGATCTATGTGCTTTCACAATCTCCAGGTATGATGATAGGGCCTTTTGTCAGTGAGAGGGGGCTATGTATGTATGAGGCTGTCTGACAGGATGTTGGTAATGTCAGTTATTTACAGTTTGCACTAACTCAGGACATATATGAGTGTACATTGCTATTTATGACATAGCGGAAGGAAGCGTCATGGTTCTCTATGGACTCCTCCACATATGATTTTGCCAGAACATGGATTGGATAATGTTTGGAGTGCACATTGTTTATTCATGATACTGATTGCAGGTTTATTGATGATCTTTGGTTTTTCACTTTCTGTGAACAACTTAAGTACTTGTTGTACATAGTTTGATTGACAGGGTTCCAATATATTATATGTGTCTGTTTTCATATAACTGTGTGCACAAGGCAGGATTATTGAATAGTGACAGGTTCCTGGGGTAAAACATGCAACTGCCAGATACGTGTGGCCCACTGCTGTACTCAGACATGGCCTAAGTGCGTGAGCATGCCCAGTATGACCTTTCAGTATGTTGCTGACTGAAATCCACTACATTTGTTGTTGTGTGAGCATGCCCGGTATAGACATTTATGCTATGTGTGTGGAAAATCAAGTTGTATTTTTATTGCAGGGCTCACCTTTGTGTCATAAATCAGCAGGGATCATGCTGTGCCTGCAGGGCTTCCATGAGACGCTTTGCATAGACTTATCAACATTTCTACGTACAGGGGGGACAGCTATTCTTTGTACATTTCTACCCAGGGGCACACCTGATTGTTACTGTGGCTGTACATAGGATGAGAGGTTCACCTGACACTTGTACACATTTGCTAGGCCTGCACTGCTATGTAAGGTACACCATTACATTCATTATAATGCCCTGGGCATCACATATGACCTGGCAGTTGATGGAGGGGATGCCCCTGTGGTTGATGTAGGCCCTACCCTGCTCACCGGGTGGTGCTTTGAAGCCTATCATACTGGCTTGAGGCATACTACTGTACTACAGATCTTAGCGTCCAATGTCACGTATATTAGATTGCGACTTCATAGCCTACCCAACCCACATCACACCGCCTGGCCTGCTGTTCTCTGCCTGCATAGGCCTGTGGGGGAGGTTACCCATATGCCACTTTAGGGGCATGATACACATTTCTTTGTGTTTGCATTAGTGTACAATTGTCCTGCTTTGTCTGTGCCAGTGAAATGCTGTCATGGCTTAGTGGTTCAGTACTGTGACTATAGTGCACAGTATCCTGGGTTTGAACCCTGTCACTGCTTTTTATTTTCATGCTGGGCAGACCAGACTGCTTAAGGAACAGTAAAGCAAATATGAGCATGTTTACCTGACTTTGCTTGACTTTGCCCGACATTGCTCAACATTGCCCGACGTTGCACTAGTTAGAGCAGGCAATTTTGTTTACATATACTAAATAGTGGTAAAAGCTGCTTAGCACTGCTTTATATTGCTTAAAACATGGCAATCATGCCTCAGGTGGTGCTGCAGGGCTGCCTATGTTGGATGCACATAGTACACTCCCTATACATGTTTGGAAACAGGTAGTGTCAAGTTAGGCATCCCTTTTATTTTATGTGCGAGTTAAGAAAGAGGTATAATTTCCAGGGTTCCTACTGAGGCAGTGTATGTGCTATGCATTGCCTCTTTGCCAAGGCATACTGGGCACACCTCCTTCTGCCTACTGGGGCAGGCTCAGGTTGTTCCTCCTCCAAGTCACGCTCTGCCTGTGATGGTGATGGCCTTTGCAATGGTGGGGGGCTGTTTGGCCCTGCCCCATGCTGTTCCTGCTGCAGCTGTTTTTGCAGGATCATATTGTGTAGCATGGCACATACCATGACAATTTGGGTACATGAAGTTGGTCCCAAACACATGCTCTATTATATGTCTGGCCTGTGCGTGTACCTCATTATGGCATTGTTGTTCAGGTGTGTGTGCACTTCTGATGTGTGCCATCAGCCATGGCTCCAGTTTGTACCCAGCATCCCCCACTAGGTGACCGTAGGGGATGTCCACATTGGCAAATCTCTGGTACAGCTGTGTCAGATGCCATATGTGTGAATCATCATAGCTTCCAGGGCAGCCAGCACACACATTCATTATAATGCCCTGGGCATCACATATGACCTGGCAGTTGATGGAGGGGATGCACCTGTGGTTGATGTAGGCCCTACCCTGCTCACCGGGTGGTGCTTTGATGCATATGTGCGTGCAGTCTATAGCACCCACTACCCCAGGATATTCTGCTATTTGGTGGAAGAGACGCATATTGCTGGTCAACACCATGTGTGTTGAGGAAATATACATGCTCACTGGTATGTGCTGACATGGCATCCAGGAACTGGTGGAATACTCTGGATGATTATGCCTGTGAGATCCCCATGATATCCCCAGTTGTGCTTTGAGAGGTACCTGTGGCTAGTATACCTAGGCCTACACATACATTGGTATCCACTAGGATAGGTTCCCTTCGGCCAGTTTGGTGTGTCAGGTGTGGCCGGCACAGCTCAACAATCTGCTGTAGGAGGTCTCTGTCCACCCTATAGCGCTCCACTATCTCCAGCTCATGTAGCCCCTGGTAGGTTACCCTAGATCTGTACAGTCTTCTCTGTCTCCTCACTGTGGGTTGTTCAGCTGCATTCACATCCTCATCACCCTCAGCCTCTTGCACATGTTGTACTGTGTTGCCTGCTGCAGCCCTTCTCATTCTGTATGTTTGTTTGTTAAAATTTCCCCGCTTATATACACTGGTGGTGTAAAGTTTGGGAAAAAAACAGAGGGTAAGGTGTTTGGTTAGTTTATAGTGGTGTTCTGGGCTGGTTTGCTGCCTGTGAAATTGGCTGATTCTGATACATTTCACCTGCCAGCTAAGCTAGCTCTCCTTGAATACCTTCCTACTGCTGGTTTCCCTTCCTGTTTAAGCCCGGGGGTGCGCCGTGCAAACACAGTGCAAAGATGTGAACGGAGCTGCTATTTCTGTTTTTTTTTTTTTTATTTTTTTATAAACACCTGGTGCACGCTGATCAAGGCTTGTTCTACCTGTGTGTACACCATGATTTTCTTGGTGTAAGATAGGGCAGCCCTAGACACACCCCCTGCCTTAGCTTAGCTTAGCTAAGGGCAAACACAAGCTACAGTGCTCCAATTAGCTTACAAGCATGCCTGACACACCCCCTTCTGATGTCAGCTATGTCTAGGGCTTACACTCATGGTTTTCCTAGTCCTATACTTTTGGGTGCAGGCTTGCACTGACAGGGAATCTGGGATTCTCTATCATTCTCCTCATTTGCATAGGATTGCCTG
>NC_056739.1:749120159-749186010 GCF_019279795.1 Protopterus annectens | reverse complement strand
AAAGCAACCACAAAGCATTCTATAGCTATGTCACAAATCTCAATGGCAACACTCAGATCTGCTCTGAGTTACAGCACAATGGCACTAAATATACAGACCCAACTGATATTGCCAACATCCAGGCAGATAGGTTCAGTGCTAATTTCACCCCCCTCTCATGCCCTTAAGAGCCCATCTCTATACTGGAAGAATGCAAAGTTTGTGTAATCACGGCTGCACAGGTAAAAACCACACTCTCCAAAGCCAAAAACACAGCATCCATGGGACCAGACATCCCATGAACTACAGAACTAACTGGCACCCCACTTAAGTACCATGTTCAGTCATAGCCTCAACTCAGGCTTTGTGCCTGCTGAATGGCACACAGTGATGGTTATCCCACTCCACAAAGGGGAAGCCACCACGGACCCTGGAAACTACCCCCCAGAAGCCTGATGAGCCTGGTCTGCAAGGCCATGGAACATATCATTATGGAACTTATAAACAAAGACATTCGTAATCTCCAAACTCTGGACCCCACCCAGTTCAGATTTGTAAAAGGCAGATCATGTCTCCTAAACCTGATAAGACTTCTTTGATGCAGTCACCCAGGCCGCAGACAAGGGTAAGGTGGTTTACATAGCATATCTAGATCTTGCCAAGGCTTTCAACACCATCCCATGTCACAAGATGGGTTGCCAACTGGCTCACTGACAGAACCCACATTGTGAAAGTAGCAGACTCCAAATCCGACTTCAGACCAGTGACAAGTGGAGTACCACAGGGTTCAGTCCTGGTTCCTTTCCTGTTTGGTATCTACTTCTCTGAAGTAAAGGCTAACACAGAAGGTCTTTGGTTAATGAAATTCGCAGATGACTGCAAACTAAGAGCCATAATCAAAACTCCTAACGATATAGACATCCTACAAAAGGGCCTCACTGAGACAGATGCCTCATGTCAAAGCCATGGCCACATGCTCAATGCCAAAAAGAGCTACACGCTCTAGAGACCTAAATCTTGTCATCACAATAAACAGAAAGTACAGTTTTGTACCTACCATAAATGTAGATGTTCGAGTGCCAATACAGCTGCAGTCAAAGTACAGTTTTGTACCTACCATAAATGTAGATGTCCGAGAGGTATGCATCTGCAGTCCTAACATATGGGTTGTCCTGCCTCAGGCAGCCCTTCGGTCGGCCAGATTCCAAAGTCTGGGTCTGGCCTCGGCTGATGTCGCACTTCACCAGACGTCATTGCTGCTGTCAATTGGGTATAAAGGCATCAGCCGACGCCATTTTCCTCAGTGTTTCTTGCCCCAGATGCCAGGTGCCCTCTAGGAAGGCTAAATTTGGATAAATGCAAATGATTCCAAACAGTAGAGAGCAAACAAAAATAAACATGTATACACATATATACAAACAAATACACCATAATAGATTCCCCCAGCTAGCTACAAGATGGGCAAATACCCTAGGAGTACCACAGAGGGGAAGGAGGGTGGGTAATCCTGACTACAGATGCATACCTCTCGGACATCTACATTTATGGTAGGTACAAAACTGTACTATGTCCTTCAAGGATGCATCTGCAGTCCTAACATATGGGTAGAATACCATAGCCAAACTGGGGGAGGAGGTACTAAGATAATGATGGTGTAGTTAAGATCCCTTGCAAAACAGCAGTTGCAAAACCTGCTCGGGATCTAGAGTATAAGGGAAGATTGTAATGCTTGGCAAATGTATGCACGGAGCTCCAAGTAGCAGCTTCTAAAATGTCTTTGGTAGCCACTCCTCGTAGGAAAGCTGTAGTGGTGGCTGTAGCCCTTGTGGAGTGAGGTCTGATGTTTTCTGGAGTTATCTTTCCATGAAAAGAGTAGCAAAATCTAATGCAATTTCCTATCCATTTTGAGATTGTCTGTTTTGAAATTGCTTTTCCTTCCATTCCTGTTGCATATGCTACCAGAAGCTGGTCAGTTTTTCTATTGTTCCTGGTTCTGTCCAGATAGTAGCTCAATTGCCTGTGCACATCCAAGGTATGTAGTAGTCTTTTCCCCCCTGTTCTGCGGGTTGGGGAAGAATGTTGGTAGGTGGATTGCTTGGTTCAATGATACCCTGGAGACCACCTTTGGCATAAAAAGTACAGTTTTGTACCTACCATAAATGTAGATGTTCGAAGATCCACATTGCTGCAGTCCTTACATATGGGTAGTCCGCTGTCCTCGGTCGGCCCGAATACCAAAGTATTAGGCTGACGTCGGTCATGGGCGCTCAGATCTGACATCAGAGCGTCAGGGTATAAAAGCGCATGACCGACGTCATATCCTCAGTCTTTTCTTGCCCCAGATGTCAGAAGGCCCTAGAAAGAAAGGCCACAGCCAAAAACAGAATACCTCCCAAAAACATGCCTAACAACAACCACCACCAAAACCATATAACCATGCTAAATTACAGTGGGGAAGGAGGGAGGGAAAATTGGACTGCAGCAATGTGGATCTTCGAACATCTACATTTATGGTAGGTACAAAACTGTACTATGTTCTTCATCTCACATTGCTGTAGTCCTTACATATGGGTAGAATCCCAAAGCAATGGTAAAGGGAGGATGGCAAAATCATAAAGCATTAGGGGCTGCTAAAATGCCCTGTAATATTGCAGTGGCAAATCCAGCCCTAGACTTAGAATAAAGAGGAAGGTGGTAATGTTTAGAAAAAGTATGTACTGAACTCCAAGTAGCTGCTTCCAAAATATCTTTTGTAGCCACCCCCCTTAGAAAGGCAGTAGAAGTGGCAGTAGCTCTAGTGGAATGAGGTCTGATTCCAGCCGGAATCTCCTTACCATGATGGGAATAACAGAAAGAAATACAAAAACCAATCCATTTAGAAATAGTTTGTTTTGAAACAGGTTTACCCTGAGAACCCAAAGCAAAAGAAACAAACAACTGCTGAGACTGTCTGAACCCCTTGGTTCTGCTCAAATAATAACGCAACTGCCTGTGAATATCCAAAGTATGCAAAATCTTCCCTTTATTTTGGGGGTTCGCATAAAAAGTAGGCAAATGAATAGTTTGGTTTAAGGCCACACTAGAAACCACTTTAGGCATAAAGGAAGGATTAGTACGCAAAGATACCCTATCCTTATGAAAAATCAGGAAAGGCTCCACTGCCATAAGGGCCTGTAATTCAGAAACCCTTCTTGCAGAGGTAATGGCCAACAAAAAAGCAGTCTTCCATGACAAATACTTTAACTCGGCAGTAGCTGCAGGCTCAAAAGGTTGTAGAGTAAGTTTTTCCAACACAAAATTGAGATCCCAAGCAGGAGTAGGAGCTCTACGTGGGGGTCTTATATTCTTTGCCCCTCTAAGAAATTGCTTAAACAAAGGATGAGAGAATAAAGGAGGGTCACAGTCCTAGTGAGCAGAAATGGCTGCAGCATGAACCTTTATCGAGGAGAAAGACAAACCCTTGTCCAATAACTCAGAAAGATATTGAAGAGAAACACTTAAATCAGGTTTGGAAACATCAGAGTCCTTCGCTTTGCTCCAAATAAAAAACCTCCTCCATTTATCAGCGTAAACTTTTCTTGTACTAGGCCTTCTGGCCTCCAAAATAACATTCAAAACTTGTTGTGGAAGCTGAAACCCTCCAGGGTCTAAAACAGAATATGCCAGGCTGTTAGATGCAGAGACTGAACCTTGACATTGAGGAAGTGATTGCCCTCCTGAGACAAAAGGTGCGGAATCAAAGGCAGAGGCCATGGAGGCTCCCGTACTAAACTCCTCAGTAGTGGGTACCAGTGCTGTCGAGGCCAATCCGGCGCTATCAGAATCATGGATGGCTTGTCTTGTCTGGCCTTCAAGAGTACCTTGGGGAGGAAAGGCATAGACATGAAGATTGCTCCAACTGAATGATAGAGCATCCACCTTCCAAGCTGTGGGATGAAACATCTTTGTGCAAAACTTTGGCAACTGGTGATTTAGTGGGGAAGCGAACAGATCTATGTCTGGAGTCCCCCATAACACTGTCAACTTTTGAAATATATGAGGATCCAATTTCCACTTTTGAGGATCCACTATTTGTCTGCTCAACACATCTGCTAAGGAGTTCTGTGCTCCTGGTAGAAACCTTGCCTGAAGATTGAGGTGTAAACTGAGAGCAGTCTCCCACAAAATCATCGCTTGCCTGCAAAGAGGGTACGAATGGGTTCCCCCTTGCTTGTTGATGTACCACATGACCGTAGTGTTGTCTGTTTGAATCAACACCTGCCCTGGGTGAAGTAAATCCTTGAAAGCCATCAATGCAAATTGGACTGCTAACATTTCCTTCAAGTTGATATGTAAATGTTGAAGTTTGACAGGCCACGTGTCTTGCACCCATTTTCCATTGAGGTGTGCTCCCCAAGCCTTGTCCGAGGCATCTGTCGTTAGAATCTGACTCGCCTCTGGTCGGGTCACAGAGAGTCCCTTGTTTAGGTGACATTCCTGAGCCCACCACAAAAATTCCTTCTGAATGTAAGGTATTATCTGAATGACAGTGTCTAGATCTTGGCAGTGTTGTGTCCATACATTTTTGAGATACCATTGAAGCTTCCTCATATGCAGTTTGGCATTGGGAAGCACCAGAATACAAGATGCCATGAACCCCAAGGCTTGAAGGACTGTCCTTGCAGTCAGCCTGGACTGTAGAGACATTTGATGGAAATAAAGAGAAAGGCTTCTGTTTGTCCGGGGTCAAAAAAGCCATCTGGGAAGCTGTATTCAGTCTCACACCCAGAAAGCACATGTCCTGAGAGGGTACTAGACTGGACTTTGTTTCGTTCACAGAATACCCTAGGCATCTTAACACTACTATCACATACTGTAGATGCTGAAGAAGTTCGTCCTTGTCTTGTGCAATAATCAGGCAATCGTCCAAATAAGGATAAATCTGTATTCCTCTTAGCCTGAAAAAGGCTATCACTGGAGACAGAACCTTTGTGAACACTCTGGGCGCAGTAGATAAGCCAAAGGGCAATGCAGAGAACTGATAATGTAAATTTCCAGCCCGAAAACGCAGGTACCTCCTGCAACTGGGCCTGATAGGAACATGAAGATAAGCCTCTGAGATCCAGAGTAACCATCCAGTGATCTTTTCCCAACAGAGGTAAAAGCTGTTGTAACGTCAGCATCTTGAACTTTGGAATGTCCAGATAAGTGTTGAGGATAGATAAATCCAAAATCGGTCTCCACGTGTTCCCTTTCTTTGGAACTAGAAACAGGCGAGAATAAAATCCTAGGCCCACTTCTGACAGAGGAACTGGCTGTATAGCTCCCATTTGAAGAAGTAAAGAAATCTGTTTGTGAGCCTCTATCCTTTACCGAGGAGGAACGTCTGGCATGCCTTTGAAAGGAGGCAGAGTATGGAAATAGAACTTGTAGCCTCGGTTTATAATGTCCAATACCCATTTGTCCTGGGTGACCAAAAGCCAGTTTCGCTTGAAAAGAGCCAACTTTCCTCCCAAAGGAGCTGCCAGGCAAGAGGAATCTGGCAGCTGAAAATGCAGGTCATTGGGCCTGTTTACGAAAGGACTGGCCCCTGCCCTCACCTGCAGATTGTGCAGGCGAACTCCATGTTCTAGGCCTGAAGGTACTCTGAGCTCTGCCCCTACCACGCCTAGATCTACCCCTAGACTGAGAATCAGAAGAAGGGTACGTCCATCCCTTAGTAGGCCAATTTCTACTAAACTTTGGAGGTTGAACCTGCAAAAAATCTTTAACAGTCTGCATAGACTTAGCCTTGTCTTCCATTTTCTTCAATACTGACTCCACAGGAGGACCAAACAAAACTTCAGACTGTAAAGGGCATCCAGAATTCTAGTCTTAACATGCTCGGACAAATTCTGATCCTTAAGCCAGGCGTGCCTACGAATAACTGAACCAGTGGCAGCCACCCTAGAAGAAGCCTGTAAAGCATCAAAACCACACTGCAAAGAATGCTTACCCACCTGTTCAGAGACATGTACTAAATCCTGCAATTCTTTACACTCTATGCCCTCTGCCAAAGCATCCACTTTAGATCTTAGCTGAGAAAGGAGGAAATTCTGATACTTCAACATATGAAACTGGCAATTTAAAGCCCTCATTGCTAAAGTAGAAGAGGTATACACCTTCTTACCCCATCTATCCAAAGCTCTAGCTTCCTTATCTAGAGGAACTGGATTCTTTACAACAGAGGCTCTAACACCCTTAGGCCCCTCCGCCCTAGGACTCTTATACAGATATTTATGAGCCTCAGGCACCCTGTAATACCTGTCCGGTTTAACTGGCGCAGGAGGCACAGAATCTGGATTAAGGGAAGCTTCCGAGAAAACATCTTGAACAACATCCAAAACAGGAGGTATAGCTAAGGGTCTATGCTGTGGTAAAAACAAGAACTCCCTAAGCCTCTTCCATGAATCAGAGAAATCCTGTCCTTCCCACTTAAAATGCTCCCTCATGGAATGTAGAGTTTCTGAAAATGAAAAATCCTCTGGAGGAGAAGCAGAAGGAGTGGAATCCTCAGCATCAGAATCAGAATAAGGGGGAAAATCTTGAATGTCTTCAGCAGAAGACTCTGAATCATCTGAGGCCTGCTCCAAACTTTCCAACTCAGGCTCTACCCTGGGCCTCTTATCAGGAGGGGGCATAGAACCTCTAAAGTAATCAAATCTTCTGCCATTTTAAGCATGTGCTTTTTAGGCACAGACCCTGAAGAACCAGGACTGACACCAGAGGAAGGCAAAACAGACCTGCCTTTAGAAGGAGCCTTAGAAATAGTAGCAGAAGGCCTAACCACCTTAGGCATAGAAGGGAGAACAGTAACCTGAGAGGCCCCTTCAGCCTGACCTGACTCCTGTGAGGCTACATCTTGCAACATCAAAGTTTCCCCCTGGGACTCAACAGAAACTTCAGCCGGATCCACTTGTTCCCCTGTAGCTTCTAAAGGACCAGCGTCCGAAACGGACGAATCATCCTGCCTAGGTTTCAAAGATTTGTCTTTGCGCTTCAGGAAGCGGCCGGAGGATCCGACGGCATATTATAATTACACCGCTTACCAAAGACTAACCTAGCGCAATCTAACCTTCGTTTTATAGTGCACTTATTAAACCTAGCACAAAACCGACACCCGACTACGTCGTGCTCAGGTCCCAAACAAGGAATACAAAGTGAGTGGTAATCCCTATGCGGTATCTGTTTCCCACAAGAAATACAATTATTCACTTTCTGACATCCAGAATTAACTGAGGCAAGAAAAAACAAAAATATTCCCCAACGGGGTACTTAGCCCAACTTGGTTTCGGTCTGAAACTCAAAATTCGAAAATTTCAGAACGCCGAACGGAACTTGCAATGCTGCTTCTGCATCGGACCATGCGGCAAAAAAGACTTAGGATATGACGTCGGTCATGCGCTTTTATACCCTGACGCTCTGATGTCAGATCTGAGCGGCCATGACCGACGTCAGCCTAATACTTTGGTATTCGGGCCGACAGAGGACAGCGGACTACCCATATGTAAGGACTGCAGCAATGTGAGATGAAGAACATGTAGGGTTAGTTCTCAAGGACACTCTATCCTGATGGAAGATAAGGAAGGGCTGTACTGCCATTAAAGTCTGTAATTCAGAAACCCTTCTTGCTGAAGTGATTGCAAGCAGGAAAGCAGTTTTCCAAGATAAGAACTGTAATTCTGCTGTTGCTGCTGGTTCAAAAGGGGGAAGTGTTAACTTCTCCAGTACAAAGTTAAGGTCCCATGTAGGCAAAGGTGGCTTCCTCGAAGGCTTTACATTTTTAACTCCTCTCAGAAACTGCCTGAGTAGAGGATGTGAAAAGACTGGAGGATCCATGTTGTATTCTGCTGAAATTGCTGATGCATGAATCTTAATGGAGGAGTAAGACAAGCCATTGTGGAAAAGTTCTGCTAAATATTCCATGATGTTAGCCATGTTTGCCAATGATACATTTTCTCCTCTTGCTGCACTCCAAATGAGGTATCTTTTCCATTTGGCTGAATAAGTTTTCCTTGTGGAGGGTCTGCGAGCCTCCAGGATAATGTCTTTAACCCTCTGAGATAAATCTGGGTTATTTTGTTTTATGTAATATTCCAAGCAGCTAGCTGCAGAGTTTTCAAGTTTGGATGCAGGATCTTGAAGTTGTTCTGCGTTAGCAGTAAGGGAACTAGAGGGAGAGGCCATGCGCGTGCCCGAGACATACTCCTCAGTAGCGGGTACCAATGCTGCCTCGGCCAGTCTGGAGCTAATCAGGATGATCCTTGGGTGATCTTCTTTGATCTTCAGTAGCACTTTGTGCATCAAAGGAAGAGGTGGGAATGCATATGCTGTCAGGTTTTCCCAACTGAAGGATAGGGGGTCCACCTTCCAAGCAAGAGGGTGGTATGTCCTTGTTCAGAATTTCCTCAATTGGTGGTTGTGTGGGGATGTGAACAGGTCTATTTCTGGTAGCCCCCATTTCTTTGTTATGGTTTTGATAATGTCTGGATGCAGCATCTATTCGTGGGCATCCGTGGTAGTTCTGCTTAAGGTGTCTGCTAATATATTTTCTTTTCCTGGCATAAATATGGCCTGGAGCTGAATGTTGAGGTTCAGGGCCACACTCCACAGGTCCATTGCCATCCGGCATAGGGGATACGAGTGTGTGCCTCCCTGTTTGTTGATATACCACATGACTGTGGTGTTGTCCGTCCTTATCAGCAAATGACCCTGTTGAAGAAATGGTCTGAATGTCTGAATTGCCTGTTTCACTGCCAGCATCTCTTTTTGGTTTATGTGTAGGTTCAGCTGGTCCTGTGTCCATAGGCCTTGTATACACTTGTCCACCATGTGTGCCCCCCATCCGAGGTCTGAGGCGTCCGTGGTGATAGTCTGACTTGGGTGAGGTTTGTGGAAAGGTAGTCCTCTGTTCAACTGACAGGCCTGAGCCCACCACAGGAATTCTTGCTTCAGGCATGGAATTATTGGAATTTGGGTTTCTAGGCTGTGCTTGTGCTGAGACCATAAATTCCTTAGGTACCATTGCAACTTCCTCATATGTAGTCTGGCATGTGGAATCAATATTATGCAGGATGCTATGTACCCCAGGGCTTGCAGGACTTTTCTTGCTGTAAGCTGGTTCTGCGTTGTTAATGCCATGAAATAGAGTGGTAGTTGCTTTTGCTTTTCTGCTGTGAGAAATGCCATTTGATTTGATGTGTCCAGTTCTGCACCCAAGAATGTTATCCTTTGGGATGGTACCAGCCTTGACTTTATGTTGACTGTGTATCCCAGGGATTGCAGTAGGTGAATAACCTTTTCCAAATCTTTTGATAATTTGATCTTGTTGTCCGCTTGTATCAGGCAGTCATCCAGGTATGGATAAATTTGAATTCCCTGAAGCCTGCAATGAGCAATTACTGATGCCAGGCATTTCGTGAATACTCTGGGCACAGTAGATAAGCCAAAGGGCAATGCTGAGAATTGATAATGCTCTGATCCTGCAAGAAATCTGAGGTATCTTCTGCAATCTGGTCATATAGGGACGTGTGCAGGTATGCCTCCTTGAGATCTAGAGTCACCAGCCAAGACTCCTTGCCCAGCATGGGAAGAAGTTGCTGTAGAGTCAGCATTTTGAATTTTGGAACAATGAGATATGTGTTCAGAGCGGATAGGTCTCCATTGGTTTTCTTTTCTTGGTACCAGAAAAAGTCTGGAGTAAAATCCTTGCCCTTGTTCCATAGACGGTACCTTTTCTATAGCTCTCATCCTTAGTAAGTGGTTGATTTGTTCTAGAGCGTTTGTTTTTTGGTTTGGTGGCAGGTTTGGCACTCCTCTCTTTCCTGGCAGAGTATGGAAGTGGAACCTGTAGCCTTTGTCTATTGTCTGTAAAATCCATTTGTCTCCTGTAATGTAATGCCAGTTTACTGAAAATAAGGCTAGCTTTACGCCTAAGGGTGCTTCCAGTTGTTCCCTGGTAGGCGGTATCAGAGTCAAGTCATTGTGACTGTCCTGTGGAAGTGGTAGTAGCTGGATCTGTGGCAGTACTTCTCTGGTTGTTAGGCTGCCACTGACGTCCCCTGTAGGCACCTCTGGATTGACCTCTTCCTCTTGGGCGCCTATTTCTGCCTCTCTGTGCTCTGGAGGTGTCTGGAAAGGACCAATTCTTCGAAGGCCAATTTCTACTAAACCTCGGAGGCTGGACCTGTAAGAAATCCTTGACTGTTTGGACAGATTTTGCTTTTTCTTCCACCTTCTTTAACACTTGCTGTGCAGGGGAGCCAAACAAACTTTGTTTCTCCATGGGAGCATCTAGGAGCTTGGACTTCACATGGTCTGGTAAGGATTGCTCTTTTAACCATGCATGCCTTCTGATCACTGTACCAGTCATAGCTGATGTAAAGGAAGCCTCCAGTGCATCATAGCCGCATTTTAAGGAGTGGTTACGGACCTGCTGAGTGTTATGTACCAAATCCTGAAGTGACTTATGGTCTATAGGATCAGGAGAAGACAGTTTTTTATTTAGCTGATCTAACAGAAATTCCTGATACTGAATCATGTGGAATTGACAGTTTAAGGCCCTAGCCAAAAGAGTAGCAGAGGTGTAAACTTTTTTACCCCATCTCTCTAATGCTCTAGATTCTCTTGCAGAGGGGAGGGGGTTTTTGGCAGCTGCTACAGCTTTGGGGCCCTGTGAAATAGTTTCAGGATCTGCAATAGGAGCCTTATACAAGTGACAGTGTGTGTCCGGGACCCTGTAGTATCTGTCGGGCTTAGCAGGGGCCGGGGGAAGAAAGTCAGGGGCAGTACAAGCATCACTAAATGCATCATCTACAACTGTTAGTACTGGAGGAATGGCTAAAGGCCTATGCTGTGGTAAATGTAAAAAGGTCCTTAGCCTTTTCCTTGAATCTGAAAAATCCTGGCCCTGCCATTGAAATTGCTCTCTCATAGCATGCAAGGTTTCTCCAAATGAAAATTCCTCAGGAGGAGAGGCAGATGGAATGGATTCTTCTGCATCAGAGTCCTCATATGGAGAATAAGGGCCTTCTGGAGGATTTGAGTTTTCTGAATCATCCGAGGAATAATCTGTAGAAACTGGCTCAGGGGGGCTCTGCTCTAGGCCTCTTCTCTGGAGGGGGATGAGAGGCCCTGTCAGGGTGAGGTTGGGATCCCCTGATCAAAGAAATGCAGATCCTCTGCCAGGCTGAGCATTTGTGAGCTAGAGGTAGGCCTGTGTGAGGGAGTTTTAGTAGGCAAGGCCTTAGAAGATTTAGCTGCTTTTGCCCTAGAAAAAGCCTTGATGGACATAAATGCAGGGGGCCTAGCAGCTCCACGTGCAGGAGTCGATATGTCTAAAGGAATAGTATCGGATAAATCCTGAGAACCTGCAACTGCAGGTGGAATTTCAGTAGCAGATTCAGCCATGCTGTGTGAGGCCTCGGCTGTAGGCATGCTTTCGGCCGAAGGAAGAACCGTGGACTGTTTCAGCCGAAACAGAGACACTCGCGGTTGGCTTAACCGTGGTTTCAGCCGAAACCACGGACCACGAGTGTCGGTCCTTTTCCTTACGCTTTTTAGCTAATTGTGAAGTCGGAGTCTCCGACGGCATTTTGTAAGCAAAAGCGGGGCCAAAAAACTCCTCTGCAAACTCCGACCGACGCCTAAGTGTCCGTCGGTTGAAGGAAGCACAGGCTAAACAAGCTGCTACGTCGTGGTCTGGGCGTAAGCAAGGAAGGCAGTAAGAGTGGAAATCCTTATGAGGTATTTGTTTCCCACAAGTTAAACAGTTATTTACTTTTTCTGACATCGGCTGAGGCAAGAAAGAGTCCCCAACGGGGTACTTAGCTTTTTAGAAGTCTTCGTAGTAGTAATCTCTGGTTCTGACCGACCGGCACTTGCGAACAGCTTCTGCTTGCACCGCGCAAGAAAGACTGGGGAAAATGGCGTTGGCTGATGCCTTTATACCCAATTGACAGCAGCTATGACGTCGGGTGAAGTGCGACATCAGCCGAGGCCAGACCCAGACTTTGGAATCCGGCCGACCGAAGGGCTGCCTGAGGCAGGACAACCCATATGTTAGGACTGCAGATGCATCCTTGAAGGACATCAGATGGGGTTCTCCTGCCATCAGGCGGGTCCTCGGTCAGCCGAATTCCAAAGTCTAGGTCCGGCGTCAGTTGTCGTCGCTTCTTCCCTGACGTCAGTGCGACAGGGGTATAAAGGAACCAGCCAACGCCATTTTCTTCAGTTTTTCTTGCCCCAGATGTCAGGTGCCCCCAAGGCAATACATAAATCTGTGTAATAAAGCAATGCAATATAATCAAAATACAGTAGTTGCAAGCAAATACACCATAAATGAATACCCCAATCAGGTTGTATGAGGATGTGTTAGCCTATAGGCCTTGTCCCAAGAGGGGAAGGAGGGAGGGAAACCTGGACTGCAGCTGTATTAGCACTCGAACATCCACATTTATGGTAGGTACAAAACTGTACTATGTTCATCGTGCATACAGCTGCAGTCATAACAGATGGGTAGAATCCCAAAGCTAAGAAAGGGGTGGTAGGCACTAGGTAGAGCTAGGAGGAGCCGGGATGCCCTGCAAGACTGCAGTGGCAAAGCCTGCTCTAGTTTTGGAGTATAATGATAGGTTGTAGTGCTTGGAGAAGGTATGCACAGAACTCCAAGTGGCTGCTTCCAAAATATCTTTGGTAGGAACTCCTCTGAGGAAAGCTGCAGAGGTAGCTGTGGCCCTTGTGGAGTGAGACCTGATGCCTGTAGGTACAGTTTTGCCATGAAAAGAATAGCAAAAGCATATGCAGTGGGCTATCCATTTTGAGACTGTCTGTTTGGAAATTGGCTTTCCTTGAGCTCCTACAGCATAGGACACAGAGAGCTGTTCTGATTTTCTGAAAGGCTTTGTTCTGTCCAAATAACGCAGTTGTCTGTGGATGTCCAAGGAATGTAGTAATCTCTCCCCTTTGTTTTGAGGATTAGGATAAAACATAGGTAAGTGTATGGCCTGATTCAAAGCTACCCTGGATACCACTTTAGGCATAAAGGATGGGTTGGTTCATAAGTAAACTCTGTCCTGATGGAAGATGATAAAAGGCTGCACACAGCCATGACAGCTTGTAGTTCTGAAACTCTATGAGCGGAGGTAATAGCCAGAAGGAAAGCTGTTTTCCATGACAAATATTGCAAATCTGATGAGGCAGCTGGCTCAAAGGGAGGCAAGGTCAGTTTTTCCAGAATGAAATTGAGATCCCAAGTAGGTATTGGTTGTTTCCTTGGGGGTCTTAGATTCTTAGCCCCTCTGAGGAACTGTCTTAAGAGAGGGTGAGAGAATAAGGGTGGATCAGTGTTGTATTCTGCAGAAATGGCTGAGGCATGGATTTTGATGGAGGAGAATGAAAGTCCACTGCTTAGCAGCTCAGCTAAATACTGTAGTATTTGAGGTGAATTCAGTTTTCCAGGATCCTGGCCCTTTTTCTCATTCCAGACACAAAACCGTTTCCATTTTGCGGAGTAAGCTTTTCTAGTTGACGGCCTTCTGGCCTCCAAAATGACATCCTGCACTTCCTTGGAGAGTAGGGTCTGTTGTGATGCTAAGGAAACTTCCATGCGGCTAGATTGAGTGTTTTTAGCTGGCTTTGAAGAGTTTTGAAGCTGTGCTGAGTCAGGAGAAGAGGCATTAGAGGCAGGGTCCATGGTGGGGAATGCGTCAGGCTCCTCAGGAGTGGGTACCAGTGTTGTCTTGGCCAGTCTGGAGCAATGAGAATCATCTTTGGTCTGTCTGCTCTGGTTTTCAATAGAACTTTGGGCAGCAGAGGAAGAGGTGGGAAGGCATAAACTGTCATTGATGTCCAACTGAAAGAGAGCGTCCACTCTCCAGGCCTTTGGATGGAAAATCCTTGAGCAGAATTTTGTCAATTGGTGATTTTTGTGGGAGGTAAAGAGATCTATGTCTGGCCTTCCCCAATGCTTGGATTATTTCTATAAAAACCTTTGGATGCAACTTCCATTCGTGTGGATCTGTCATATTTCTGCTTAGGTTGTCTGCCAGTGTGTTTTCCTTGCCTGGCAAGTACTGTGCTTGTAGTTCGATTTGTAAGTCCATGGCCATGTTCCAAAGTGACATGGCCAGTCTGCATAGGGGGTATGAATGTGTTCCTCCCTGTTTATGTACCACATAACTGTGGTGTTGTCCGTTCTTATCAATAATTGACCTGGTTGCAGAAGGTCCTTGAAAGCTATAATAGCATTTATTACTGCTACCATTTCCTTTTGATTGATGTGAAGGTGCTTTCCTTTTTGGGTCCATTTGCCCTGAATGCACCGATCTGTCATGTGCTCCCCCCAGGCATAGTCCGAGGCGTCTGTTGTGATGACTTGATTTGCTTGAGGCTTGCTGAATGGAAGACCTGTGTTTGTTTGGCATACTTGAGCCCACCACAGAAATTCCTTTTGAAGACATGGAATTAGTGGTATTATTGTTTCCAAACTGTGGCTGTGTTGAGACCATAGGTTTTTCAGGTACCATTGAAGTTTCCTCATATGCAGCTTTGCACATGGGATTAGTAAGATGCAAGATGCCATGAATCCCAGAGCCTGCAGGATTTTCCTTGCAGTCAGCCTGGTGCAATTTGCTAGTGCTCTGAAGTATTGAGTTAGTTGCCCCTGCTTCTCTGGCGTGAGGTAGGCCGTCTGGGTGTTTGTGTCCAAGTTGGCACCCAGGAAAATTATCTTCCGAGAGGGTATTAGCCTTGATTTCTTTTTGTTGACTGTGTATCCCAGAGAGTTCAACAACATTATTACATAAGCCAGATGCTTCAGAAGAATGTGCTTGCTGTCTGCTTGGATCAGGCAGTCGTCCAAATAGGGGTATATTTGTATCCCTTGAAGTCTGCAGTAGGCAATTACTGATGCCAGGCATTTCGTGAATACTCTGGGCGCAGTAGATAAGCCTAAGGGCAATGCAGAGAATTGATAATGGGTTGAACCTGCAAGAAATCTGAGGTATCTTCTGCAATTTTGTCTGATTGGGACATGCAGGTATGCCTCCTTGAGGTCCAATGTTACCAGCCAAGACTCCTTGCCCAGCATGGGAAGAAGCTGCTGTAGAGTGAGCATCTTGAATTTTGGCAGTAGAAATGTGTTTAGGATGGATAGGTCCAAAATAGGTCTCCAATCTTTTCCCTTCCTTGGTACCAGGAATAGTCTGGAATAAAAACCTTGACCTTGTTCGTGCATAGGTACCTCTTGAATAGCTTTCATGTCTATGAGATCTGTAATTTGCCTTTGTGCCTCTGCCCTTTGTGTGGCAGGTTTGGCATGCCTCTCATTTTTGGAAGGGTGTGAAAATGGAATCTGTAGCCTCTGTTTATAATGTCCAGGATCCATTTGTCTTTTGTGACAATATGCCAATTTTTTGAAAATAATGCCAGCTTTCCTCCTAAGGGGGCTGCCATTTGAGTCTTGCTTGGCATGCAAAGGGGAAAGTCATTGGGCTTGCTTTCTGAATGATTGCAAGTTATCCTCACCACCTCTGTGTAGGAGCTTGCCATTATCTGCCTCTAAATGATCCTTGGGATTGTCCTCTGCCCCTCGGGTGCCTGTATCTGCCTCTTTGGGGTCTGTCCGTGGCTGGAAAGGACCAATTTTTGGAAGGCCAATTTCTACTGAAACGTGGGGGTTGTACCTGTAGAAAATCTTTCAGTTTACATTGATTTAGCCTTTTCCTCCATTTTCCTTAATACCTCCTCAGCATTAGCACCAAATAATACATCCTTTTGTAGAGGGGCATCTAGTAATTTAGCTTTGACATGATCAGGCAAGGTTTGTTCCTTGGGCCAGGCATGTCTACGTATGACTGATCCTGTAACAGCAGCTCTACACGAGGCCTCTAGCGCATCAAAACCACATTGTAAGGTATGCTTACCCACTTGTTCTACACTATGCATCAAATCCTGCAACTCCTTCAAGTCTGGTTGTTCAGGTTATGACATTTTACTTTTCAATTGTGATAACAAAAACTGTTGGTATTTTAGCATATGGAATTGACAGTTTAAGGCCCTCATGGTTAAGGTAGCCGAGGTATATACCTTTTTTCCCCACCTTTCTAAGGATCTGAAATCTCTCTTGGAAGGTAATGGATTTTTAGCAGTGGAGGCCTTAATTCCCTTGGGGCCCTGTGAGATGGTTTTTGGGTCAGCAGCATGGCTTTTGTATAGAAATTGGTGTGAGTCAGGAACACTGTAGTACCTGTCAGGCTCGACTGGGGCTGGAGGCAGAGAGTCCGGGTTAAGGCAGGCCTCCGAGTAAACATCATCTAGGATGTCCAAGACAGGAGGTATAGCCAGAGGCCTGTGCTGAGGTAGCAAGAGAAATTCCCTAAGCCTTTTCTTGGAATCTGAATAATCCTGGCCTTCCCAGTGGAAGTGTTCCCTTAAGGTATGCAAAGTTTCCCCAAATGAGTAATACTCTGGGGGGGGATACAGAAGGAATGGACTCCTCCACATCAGAGTCTTCAAAAGGGGAGTAAGAATGTTCCTGATCATCAGAGTGCTCTGAAATAATGGAGCCCTGATCAGAGGAGGGGGATTCTTCCTCTACTCTGGGCCTTTTGTCCAGAGGGGGTTGAGAACCCCTGATAAGAGTAATTAAATCCTCAGCCATTTTAAGCATCTGTTTTTTAGGCATGGGGCCTGGAGATGGGCCCTGTGTAGCTTGTCTCTTAGAATGCATGGCTGCTTTGGACTTAGTGAAAGCCTTGATGGAAAAAGAAGAGGAAGGTCTGAAGACACCTTGAGTGGAGGTAGACCTGTCCACATTTTGAGGTTCAACGCCAAGAGTGGCTTCGGTATCTGTAGTCGGGGTGTGGGCCGAGGAGCCTGCGACCTCGGGTACAGGAGACCCTGCCAATGAAGTGTCGTCGGTAGTCAGGGGCTGTGTAGGCGCCTCGCTGAGAACCGAACCGGACCACGTGTAGTCGGCTTTGGCGTGGTGTCAGTAGAGGCTGCGGACCTCGTGTGTCGGTCCTTATCTTTGCATTTTTTTAGACAGAACTGGAGTCAGAGTATCCGACGACATAATATAGTTAAATGTTTTTCCAAAATAATGCTGGGCGAACCCCGCCCGACGCTTAATGGTGCGTTTGTTGAATGTAGCACAAAAGCGACAGACTGAGATGTCATGGTCTGGGCCTAAACAAGGTATACAGAGGGAATGGAAATCCTTATGAGGTATTTGCTTCCCACATGAAATACAATTATTAACTTTGTCTGACATCGGCCTGAGGCAAGAAAAGTTTCCCCAACGGGGTACTTAGCTTTCAAGAAGACTTCGGTTTCAAAATTTTCGTAATTTCAGGAGCTGGCCGACCGGCAATTGCGAACTGCTTCTGCTTTGTGCACCGCGCGGCAAGAAAGACTGAAGAAAATGGCGTCGGCTGGTTCCTTTATACCCCTGTCGCACTGACGTCAAGGAAGAAGTGACGACAACCGACGCCGGACCTAGACTTTGGAATTCGGCCGACCGAGGACCCGCCTGACGGCAGGAGAACCCCATCTGTTATGACTGCAGCTGTATGCAAAATGAACATCATGCCGGAGGGATAGATTCCTGTCGCAGAGACTTCCCATACTCTGGAATAAACTACCTATCTATATCAAACAAAGCTCCTCATTAACACTCAAGAAAAATCTTGATTATTATATGAGAAATAGGAAATTCACCCCGGGGATAACCTCAGTCTCTGCTCAATGGTGGCATAGGAAAATAATTTTCTTGGGTGGCAAAAGCCAGGGTACCTTTTCAGCTGGGCTTGTATAGGCCCCAGGGCTGATAGCCTAGTACCTACATATGAACCTTATCCATTTGGAAATAGTCTGCTTTGAAATAGCCTTTCCCTCTGCCCCTGCAGCAAATGCCACCAATAGTTCAGATTTTCTTAGAGATTTTGTCCTGTTTAAGTAGAATCTAAGTTCTCTATACATCCAATGAATGCAGAATCCACTCACCCTTGTTCTGTGGACTGGGAAAAAGTTGGCAGATGAATGGTCTGATTAAGAGCCACACTGGATACCACCTTAGGCATGAAAGACAGAATGGTCTTGAGAGCCACCCTCTCCGGATGAAAAATAATGAAAGGCTCCACTGCCATAAGACTTTGTAATTCTGAAATCCTTCTAGCTGAAGTGACTGCTACAAGGAAAGCTGTTTTCCAGGAGAGAAATTTTAGGTCTGCAGTAGCAGCTGGCTCAAAAGGAGGGAGAGTGAGTTTTTCTCAAACAAAATTGAGGTCCCATGCAGGAGTTGGTGCTCTCCTGGGAGGTGTTAAATTTTTGGCCCCTCTGAGATGCTGCTTTAGCAGAGGATGAGAGAAGAGGGGAGGTTCTGTGTTGTAATGAGCTGAAATGGCAGAGGCATGGATTTTTATGGAAGAAAAAGATAGGCCCTTGTGAAGCATCTCAGTTACGTATTGCAGAATCTGAGGAATATTGGGCATTGCTGTGTTTAATTCCTTGTGATTGGTTCCAGGCACAGAATCTTTTCCATTTGTCAGCATAAGATTTTCTAGTACTAGGCCTTCTAGCCTCCAAAATGACATCCATCCCAGGTATGCTGAGGGATGCCAAGGGTGAAATTAGTTGATTAGCAACGCTGCAGGATTCAAAGATTGGAGCAGAGTGTGCAGAATTTGGTAGTTCTGCTGAAACTGTAGGTAAGGTGTCTGAGGCAGGTGCCATGGAGGAAGGTGCAACACACTGCACAGGAGTGGGTACCAGTGTTGGCGAGGCCAGTCTGGAGCAATCAGAATCATGTTTGGTTTGTCCGGTTTGACTTTTAGTAGAACTTTGGAGAGCAGAGGCAGAGGGGGAAAAGCATAGACTGATAGAGCATCCACTTTCCAAGCTTTTTTGTGATGAATTTTTGTGCAGAATTTACCCAACTGATAGATCTTTTTGCCTCACCCCAGAACTAGGTGTGTGCTCCCCCATTTGCATGACAACATGTTGGAAACTTGTGGTTCCAGTTTCCATTCGTGTAGGTCCATAAGATTTCTGCTTAGTTCGTCTGCCAGAGTATTTGGCTTTCCTGGCAGGAATTGAGCTTGTAGTTGCATTTGATAGGTCAAGGCCGTGTTCCACAATGCCATGGCTAGTCTGCAAAAAAAGGTAGGAATGTGTACCCCCCTGCTTGTTCATGTACCACATAACTGTGGTGTTGTCTGTCTGTCATTAGTTGTCCTGGATGAAGGTAGTACTTGAAGGCTGCCAATGCATTCTGTACAGCTAGCATCTCTTTCTGATCGATATGTAGGTGCATTTGATTTGGAATCCATTTGCCCTGAATGCACTTTCCTGCCAGATGAGCCCTCCAAGCATAGTCTTAGGTGTCTGTAGTTAGGGTTTGGGTGGCAGGGAGTGGAGTGAATGGCAGTCCCTTGTTTTGGTGGCAGGCCTCTGCCCACCATAGGAACTCTAGCTGCAGGCAAGGTATAATAGGAATCATTGTTTCCAGGCTGTGACAATGTTGATTCCATAAACTTTTTAAGTACCACTGAAGTTTCCTCATATGCAGTCTTGCATATGGAATTAGAAGAATGCAGGTGGTCATGAACCCCAAGGCTTGCAGAATTTGTCTTGCAGATAGCAGGGTTTTTGTGGCCACCTGTTTGAAGTCACCAATTAAATTTGCTTTTCTGGCGTAAGGTAAGTCATCTGGGCAGTTGTATTGAAGCTTGCACCCAGGAATGTAATTTTTTTGAGAAGGTACCAGTTATGATTTCTTTTCGTTTATGGTGTACCCTAATCAAGTTAGAACACCAGATGCTTTAGAAGAATGTCCTTGTTTTCTGCCTGAATTAGACAATCGCCCAAGTATGGACATATCTGAATATTTCTTTGCCTGCAAAATGCAATTACTGGAGCCAGGCACTTTGGCTTATCTACTGTGCCCAGGGTCTTCACAAAGGGCAGTGCAGAGAACTGGTAATGCAAATAGCCTGCTTTGAAGCGGAGGTATCTTCTGCACGATTCCCTGACTGGGACATGCAGGTAAGCCTCTAAATCTAGAGTTACCAACCAGGTATCTTTGCCTAGCATAGGTAGGAACTGTTGAATAGTCAGCATCTTGAATTTTAGAAAGTCCAGAAATGTGTTTAGAGTGGATAAGTCCAAATTTGACACCATGATTTGTCTTTTCTGGGTACCAGGAAAAGTCTTGAATAGAAACCTTGTCCCTTTTCCTCTTCTGGTACTGGTTGAATAGCCCCACATGTTCAGGAGGGACAGAACTTGTTTCTGGGCCTCTGCCTACTGATTTGGGGAAAGATCGGGCCATCTGTTTGGGATTGGCAACATGTGGAAATGAAATCTGTATCCCCCTGGGATACTATATTTAAAACCCATTTGTCCTGGGTAATAAGTTGCCAGTTTTGTGCATGAAGTGCCAGTTTTCCCCCCAAAGGGGCGGCTAAAAGTTAAGTGCTTGGTGATTGTAGAGGGAAGTCATTGAGACTTTTTACCATTGGGAGGTACCTTGTAGTCTCCAGATTTGGAGGTGGAGGCACACAATTGCTTTGTTCTAAAAGTTCCTTGTGACTGAAACCTGGAGCCTTTGGAATGTTTTGATTTGACTTGAGCAGCTCTCGAGGGGACTGGAAAGGACCAGTTCTTAGTAGGCCAGTGCCTACTAAATCTTGGAGGTTGCACTTGTAAGAAATCTTTCACAGTTTGCATAGATTTAGCTTTATCTTCCATCTTTTTTAACACTTCTTCAGCCTTATTACCAAAGAGACAGTCCTGTTGTAAAGGAGCATCCGACAATTTTGCTTTAACATGGTCAGGCAGAGTTTGCTCTTTGAGCAAAGCATGCCTTCTTAGCACAGATCCAGTTACAACAGCCCTGTAAGAGGCCTCCAAGGAATCAAAACCACATTGCAAAGTATGTTTTCCAACTTGTTCAGCTGAATGTAATAAATCCTGCAAATCTTTATTTTCCACACAGTCAGAGATTAACATCATTTTCTGTTTAAGTAGTTCCAGATGATTGCCAAGGCTGCAGATGTGTAAACCTTCTTACCCCATCTACCCGATGCCCTGGAATCTCTATCAGAAGGGGGAGGATTTTTAGCAGTAGAGGCCTTAATGCCCTTGGGACCCTGAGAAATGGTTTCAGTATCAGCAATAGGATTTTTGAAAAGGAATTTGTGGGAGTCGGGAACCCTGCAGTATCTGTCTGGCTTACAAGGAGCCGGAGGCAGAGAATCAGGAGTCATACTAGATTCTGAAAAAAACATCAACAATGTCTAGAACAGGAGGTATAGCCAAAGGCCTATGCTGAGGAAGAAGAAGAAAATCCCCAAGTCTCTTTTAGATTCAGAGAAATCCTGACTTTTCCAGTGGAAATGTTCCCTTAAGGTATGTAAAGTTTCCCCAAAAGAAAAATCCTCAGGGGGAGAAGCAGAAGGAATGGAATCTTCTGCATCAGAGTCCTCATAAGTATGAGCAGACAAGTCCTGTTCATTAGAAGAGTCAGAAGAAATAGAATCCTGTTCAGAAGATTTATAATCAATGTCTTGCCTAGGCCTCTTAGGAGAAAGGGATGGCTACCCCTGATCACAGTAATAAAATCTTCAGCCATTTTGATAATTTGTTTTTTTAGGCATAGGGGCCTGAAGAGTGGGCCAGGCATCGTTTTTTTAGATTTAGATTTTGGCCTTAGTTTTGAAGATGGCATCTGTCTAATATACAAATCTGTAGGCCTGAAAACACCCTCAGAAGCCAGTGCCTGCACAGCAGCTCCGGACCCATCTAAGGTAGAGACATCCGCGGGTTCCATAACTGAAGCATCTCGCGGCATACCGGACTCCGAATGGGTCTCAGTAGAGGCCTGCGAATCAGAAGTAGCGGGTATCAGGGGCTGTGAAAGCGCCTCACAGAGTACCGGCAAACTGGCGACTGGCTTAGGAGAAGCGTAGTAATCAGTTTTGGACCTAGACGGTCTGTCTCTGCCTTTCTTTGTGCTTTTTAGGTATTCCAGTAGTCTGTTTGCTAACAGACGACATTTCTGAATACTTAAATCTCGAGTCAAAATATTTAGAAGCAAAAATATACAGACATTGAATCGTGCTTTGATTAAATTTACCACAAAACCAACAGCAAGGCACGTTGTGGTCGGGGCCTAGGCAAGGAACACAGTACAAATGAAAATCCTAATGAGGTATTTGCTTCCCACAAGTAATGCAATTATTGACTTTTACTGACATTGGTAAGGAGCAAGAAAAAGTTTCCCCAACGGGGTACTTGACTTTTAGTTGAAGACTTAGGTTCTGAAACTCAAAAATGAAAATTTTAGGAGTCGGCCAACCGGCACTTGCGAACTGCTTCTGCTTCGGGCACCTCGCGGCAAGAAAGACTGATGTACTGGCGTCGGCTGCATGTTTTATACCCCTGACGTCATGGAAGAAGGGACAGCAACCGACACAGGACCCAAGACTTTGTTAATCAGGCCAACTGAGGGCAATCTGCCAGCAGATTACCCAAATGTAATGACTGCAACAGTGAAACACAAAGAACATCTGTATGTTCCGAGTTAACTCACTGCAACAACCTCCTGTCACAGTTACTAACTCTGAATGACCTGCCCTTAGAAAGAATCTTGCTAAAGAACTCTAGGGCATAATGAATATATCGAGGCATACTACTGTACACAAGACATTTGTGTATTAACCGCGTAACTGAAAGTATTAAATATACCTTTTTTCAAGCAGGACCTGTACATGAACAAATGGATAATTCAGTACAAGAGTAAAGCTACAAGATAAATTAACATGTAGCACATGGTGCACCATCATTGTGCCCTAATATTGATTAAAGCCACCCTGGTTCAGTACTACTTTAGTGTGAGACCTGATCACAACACTTAGAAGGATGCTTAACAATTGTTAAACACCCCTATGTGCTGTTAAGACCAAGTCTGCACTAGGTACTAAAAGCTAAATGTACCAGCCAGAAAACACCACCAGCAAAACAACTTCCTTTCAACTCAAATCCCTTACTGTATACAAAATTACAACCGCTAAAATTAAAAACCAACTGCTTCCCTTAGGCAGGGAATAATAATAAATAGGTCTCCTGCTGTCTGATGGCAGTTCCCAACTACTTTACCAGCTTTTAAAACCAGCACACCTCCTCACACTTTCTGTAGCTGGTAGTACATGAAGCTTAATACACAACAAAGAATTATGATCAGGTTTACTTTTGTAATCAGATTGTGTGGTCGACACAGATGCTAAGATTCACCTCAAGAGCGAATTGCTTGCCATCCATGTCTCAAACGCATACTGATCAGGTTAGGATCAGAGATCCAATTGTGATCTTCTATATTATCAATAGTATCAAAGTAGAAGGGAACAAGATGCAAAGGAAGCCAGTATGGAAGGAAAGATGCAAAGTGACAATAGGAAGAAATACTTAATGATGGCAAGGAAGGAATTAACATTGTAACGTGAGGAGGGAAGATAGCAGGGAGGAACATTCAAAGTGAGAGCGAGGCAGGAATAGAGACTGAGAACAATGGAAAAAATGAGGTAGGAAGGTCATGGGACAGACAAATAGGGAAGGCCTTAAATACACCACAGAGAGGGAGGCAACTATCAAAGACAGTGAAGTAAGTGGAAAATCATACTTCTGAACTGCTACGATTTAGACACAGTAATACAATTTTGGCCTTAAAATTTAATCTCATTCCTCCTAGACTTACTGATTTCCTCAAAGTCAGACCTATTTATTTATTCATATTTTAATAACAAAGTAAAATAAACATACAAAGATTCCCTGTCACTAGCTATTTAGGGTCTACTACAGAAAGATGTTTGATCAGTTGTGAAAACAGTGTTACTCTTTGTAATCTCTCTGCTAGGATTTTTAAAGGGCAATACTAGGAATTGTAATGTTCAGAGGTTGAGAACTGTGTGGAGAATGGCAGACGTCTTAAATACAGGAAGGACAGTGGCACAGAGCAGAAAGTGAAGGAGAGGAGATACAATGCGAGGACAGAGAAGGATTTGGTGATTGGAGACCTGGCATTAAATTTCAGTAAAACTGGCCTCAGGGCTTAGAATGAGTAAACTGAAGTAGTCAACAAAGTAATCCCAATGCAGAAAAAGAAGGAAACGTGCTGTGGTGTTTCCAGTTACCAATGATCTGTCACAGGAGCCAGCTGGCAGTAGCAGGGAAACATCAAGATTTAAGATTTTCAGATGTCAGGGTGGTGTCATGAGAGAGTTGAAGTGCCATTCCCGAAGTGTTACATGTAGCTGCAATAGCTAGCAAACAGATGAGAGAGGATTAGAAATTGTACAAGGACTGAATGTGACAGTTGGGAAGGGAGAAAGACTTGGGACTGGTTATAAAACATGCGGGGACCTGGCAGAAACACCAGCTTTACACTAGATACATAATCTATCTTAACTTACCTTGGATCATGGCCGAGTAACCTTACTCTGCTGTGCAAAGATGGTAGATAGGAAGCTGGGGGATCTGTAAGCAGTGACACAGGAAGGAAGGAAGGAAGGGATGGATGGATATTACTGGTATCACAGAAATATGGGTGATGACAAAGTGGCGAGACAGGGAAGTGTCAGGGTACACATTGCTCATGTATGACACAAAAAGGGAGAGATGACAGCGAAGTAGTCTATGCAATGAAGGTCATCAGACAAAAAAGGTCATAGGAGGACTACCGCCAAAAAGGGGCAGAGGTACAGCCAGAATTACAAGCTAGGTTGAGTGAGTAGTTAAGAGCAAGGACGATGAAGCCCAGTAATGAAACTGCATCAACTACCCACTGCAGCAAGAGAAGGGAAGGAGGGAAAAAAAAAATCTATCTGCTGCAACAAGTTGGGGGGGGGGGGGGCAAACCACCACACCTAGCCAATGCAGCACGGGACAGAGTAAGGAAAAACACCACCACATCTCACCAATGCAGGACAGCAGAAGGAAAAATCTAGCCAATGCAGCACAGAAGGAGAAACAAAAAAAATCTAGTTAATACAGCAGGGAAGGAGAAGGAAAAGAATCTAGTCAATGCAAAGACATTTAAGAAGATATGAAATAGGGGGAAGGGGAACATAGTAATGAAGCTGAGGGAGGATGTTAATGTACTTAAAAGTGTGAAGTAGCGAGTCTTATTATTTCTTGCAATCAAGCAAAGGTAATGTAATATAATCCACCTTTAAAAAATATTCCTACAGTGACCAGTATACAGCAAGTCACAATCCTATTAACGAAGAAAACTGGCTGTTAGAATATGTTTGTCAGGATGACCTGGCAGTTAAAGGACAGTATAAAAACAAGCTACAGAGTGCACATTTATCAGCATCAGAAACTAAAACAAAATGCAGTGTAGTTTAGAAACTAAACTCAACCACTAAAAAACAGATTCTGTAATGAAAAGCATGCCAGAGGATTTGAAAGATTGATTTAAGCGCTTTCATTCTTTATTTTTAGATCTTCAGAAAAGTAGTTGGGTACACTTACCATAAATGTAGATGTTAGAGTGTATTCACTGTTGCAGTCATCACCTGTGGGTGATCCCTGCTGTGGTAGCCCTTGGCCAGCCCAAATACCAAAGTCAGTGTTTTTGTGCGCCAGCTGCCATCACCTGTAGTCTGATGTCATGTTGTCAGTGCTATAAAGCAAGGCAGCTGATGTCATTACATCAAGTTTTCTTGCCCTAACCCATCAGAAGCACAAGAGAAAAGACATGTGGTCCTGGTGGCTAAAAGCCACCTTGGGAAGCTTGTGTCCCCCTAGGGGGACATGTTAAATGGGGGATGGAGGGAGGGAAACCAGGACTGCAAAAGTGAATACACTAACATCTACATTCATGGTAAGTGTACACAACTGTACTACATTCTTTGTGTTTCACTGCTGCAGTCATCACCTGAGAGAGGATTCCCAAAGCTGAGGAAAGGTGTGGAAGGATAGGTTGAGTCCTAGGTATGGGTCAGGAGGCCCTGCAGAATTGCAGAGGCAAACCCCGCCCTAGACTTAGAAAAGAGAGGTAAGCGGTAAAGCTTTGTAAAAGTATGGACAGAGGTCCAGGAGGACACTTCCAAGATGTTCCTGGTAGGTACTCCTCTGAGGAAGGCAGTGGAAGTGGAGGTTGCCCTAGTGGAGTGGGTATGGATAGACTTAGGGATGGGATTCCCCATGTAGTCTGTAGCAAAAATGTTTAGTGTGAAATCCATTTGGAAATGGTTTGAGGATAAGCTTCCCCTCTGCCCCCTGGCAAAGCTTACAAGAAGCTGGTCTGTTTTTCTGAATGGCTTAGTATGGTCCAGATAGTATCCGAGTTGTCTGTGCACATCTAGTGAGTGTAGAATTCTTTCCCCCTTGTTTTGAGGGCTGGGAAAGAAGGTGGGAAGGTGTATGGCCTGGTTAAGGGTCACATCAGATACCACCTTGGGCATAAAGGAGGGGTTAGTCCTCAGGGAGACCATCTGCGTGGAAAATGATGAAGGGCTCAACAGCCATGACAGCTTGAAGTTCCGAGACAATTCTGGCTGAAGTGATAGATTGCAAGAAGGCAGTCTTCCACGAGAGACATTTGAATCCTGTTGAAGCTGCAGGTTCAAAAGGAGGCAAGTTTAGTTTTTCTAACAAATAATTTAGGTCCCAGGGTGGCATCTGAGGCTTTCTAGGAAGCCTGATATTAGAAGCCCCACTGAGGAATTGCTTAATCAAAGGATGAGAGAAGAGGGGTGGGTCTGAATCATAATGGGCTGAGATGGCAGAGACATGGATTTTAATAGGAGGAGAAAGAGGCCACTATTGAGCAACTCTGCTAGGTAATTCAGGATGAGCAGGATGGAAGGTTGGAAGGTACTGCTCCCTTTTGATTGTTTCCAGGAGCAGAATCTTTTCCATTTTCCTACATATGATTTTCTTGTGCTAGGCCTTCTAGCCTTGTGATGATGTCCAGGGACCAGTTTGCTTAAAAAGGACTCCTGGTTAGTTTTTAGTATATAACCCATGCTGAAAGTTTGTGAGTCTATAAGTCTGGGTGCAGTACCTTCCCCTTCTCCTGGGTCAAGAGGTCCGATATCAGGGGAAGCAGCTTTGGGGGCTGCAAGGTCAGACTGCATAATAAGGGGTACCAATGCTGTCTGGGCTAATCTGGAGCAAGGAGGATGGTCTTAGGTCACTCCTCTCAATTTTATCAGAACCTTGGGAATAAGGGGCAGAGTAGGGCATGCGTACACAAAATGGGAGCTCCAGGGGAAGGTCAAGGCCTCCACCTTCCATGCTAGGAGGTGATACTCCTTGGTATAAAACTTGTGCAGCTGGTGGTTGAGGTGTGAGGCAGCTGGTGGTTGAGGTGTGAGGCAAAGAGGTCCACTTCTGGTGTCACCCACTTGTGGGTGATTTTCAGAAAGATCTCTCTGGAGCTGCCATTCATGGGGGTCCAGTAAGTTTCTGCTTAGGTGGTCTGCCAGTGTTGTTGTTGATCCCTGGTAAGTACTGGGCAATTAGGTGTAGCCCCATGGAGGTGGCTGCAAGCAAGAGACTCATGGCTAACCTACACAGGGTGTAAGATTGGGTGCCCCCTGCCTGTTTACGTACCACATTACTGTGGTGTTGTCTTTTTATAAGGAGGATCCCTGGCCTGGAATGGGGTTGGAAGGAAGTCAGAGCCTTTTGCACTGCCATCATTTCTTTCTGGTTGATGTGCAATTGAAGCTGCTGGGCATTCCAAAGGTCTTGGGTACACCTGCCTGCTAGGTGAGCACCCCAAGCAATGTCTGAAGCATCTGTGGTGATGGTCTGGGCTGGAAGGACAAAGGATGAAGGGAAGACCCTTGCTCATGGCACAGGCCACTGGCCACCACAAAATGTCAGCCCTTATACAAGGGATCAGAAGGGGAGTAGTCTCCAGGGACAGAGTGATGACATCAAAGGTTCTTTTCAGTACCACTGAAGTTCTCATGTGAAGCCTGGTGACAGGAATGAGACTGATGCAAGATGCCATGTATCCCAGGGCTTGCAGGAACTTCCTCACAGTGAGGTGACTTCTGGAAGCCAGCTAGGTGAAGTTGAGAGGCAGGAAGCTCTGCTTTTCTGGGGATAGGAAAGCCATTTGGGTTGCTGTGTCTAGCACAGCTCCCAGGAAAACAATTTTTCTGGTGGGGTTTTGCTTTGATTTTTTTGCTCATTGATAATGAACCCCAGGGAAGTTAGGAGTGATTTGACAAAGGTCCTGAAGCAACTTTTCTTTGCACTCTGCCTGAATGAGGCAGTCATCCAGGTAAGGGTAAATTCTGTACATTTCTTCATCTGCAGAATGCTATAGCCAGGGCCAAGCATTTGGTAAATACTCTGGGAGCAGTAGATAAGCCAAAAGGCAGTGCAGAGAATTGAAAGTGTTAATAGCATGCTCTGAAGTGCAGGAATTTGCTGCAAGATTCCCCGATGGGGATGTGAAGGTAGGCATCTTTTAGGTCTAGTGTCACAAGCCAGGCATTGTGTGTGAGCATAGACAGAAGCTGCTGCAAGGTTAGCATTTTTAATCTGGGGACCACCAAGGTGGTGTTCAGTTTGGATAGATCCAGGATGGGGTGCCAAGTGCCCTCTTTTCTGGGAACAAGGAGGAATAGTCTGGAGTAAAAAAAAAAAAAACCTTTTCTGGTTTGATCTGGAGGGACAGGTTCTACTGCCCCCTGGGATATTAGAGTTTGAACCTGTTTCAAAGCCTCTGCCCACTGCTTTGGGGGGAGGTCTGGGTACCTTCTTGGAATAGGGAGTTCGCTGAAGGAGAATCTGTATCCCTGAGAAAAGATTTTTAAGACTCATTGGTCCTTGGTTATAGAGACCCAATTGTCCTTGAAGAGGGTCAGCCTTCCTCCTAGTTTTTTGATGAGTGAAAGGAGGGCAGAGGGGGAGGGACAGTCATTGTGAGTGCTTGGCATAGAAGCTTAGCTTAGAACTCCCTGTCTTAGAGACTGAAGTTGTCCATTGTTTGCTTCTTTGCTGGCCCTGGGATAAGGGCCTGGATGGCCTGTCCCCTGCAGGGCTTACCTTGGCCCTGTCTGCTAGATACAAGAAGTGCTTACAGGTAAAGTTCTTGCTGAATCTGGGAGGTTGAACTTGAAAGAAATCTCTTACTGTTTGCATAGATTTTGCTTAGTCTTCCATCTTTTTAAGTATCTCTTCTGCTTTTTCCCCAAACAAGCACTCCTTATCCAGGGGTGCATCAATAAGTTTAGACTTGACATGATCAGGGAGAAGTTTGTTCCTTCAGCCATGCATGTCGCCTAACAGATCCGGCTTCTAGGGTGTCATATCCTCATTGTAATGAGTGTTTGCCCACTTGACAAGCAGTGTGTAGCAATTCTGCCAGCTCTTTTGAGTTGGCACAGTCAGGAGAGGTAGCAATCTTCTGTTTTAATTGTTACAAAGTGTGCTGTTGATATTTTAACACGTGGAACTGACAATTGAGTGCTCTGATGGCTAAGCTTGCAGTGTGTGTTCTTTCTTACCCCATCTGTCCAGAGCTCTGGAGTCTGTCAGAAGGAAGAGGATTCTTGGCAGAACTAGTTGTACCTCCTTTGGGTCCCTGTGTAATGACCTCAGGGTCTGTAGCAGGATTCCTGTACAGGTATTTGTGAGACTCTGGTACTCTGTAGTATCTGTCAGGTTTAGTTGGAGCAGGAGGCAGGGCATCAGGGACTAAGCTGGATTCGTGGAAAATATCATCCACCACTTCCAAAATAGGTGGGATGGCCAGGGGTCTGTGCTGGGGCAGGTCCAGAAACTCTCTTAAGTAATTTCTTTGACTGTGGGAAGTCTTGAGATTCCCATTGAAAATGTTTCCGGAGGGAGTGAAGGGTTTCCCCAAAGGAGAAGTCCTCTGGAGGGGAGGTAGGAGGGATGGATTCCTCTGCATCTGAATCCTCATAAAGGGATGTTCTTCCTCTTCAAAAGCAGAATAATCAGATTCCTCAGACTCTGTCAATTTCTGGAGAAGGATGCCTTTTCCTTTTTGGAGTGGGGGCCTGAGTACCTCGTATAAGGGATGTGAGATAGTACAGTTGTGTACACTTACATAAATGTAGATGTTAGAGTGTATTCACTGTTGCAGTCATCACATTTGGGTTTATCCCTGCCAGGGTAGCCCTTGGCTGGCCCAAATACCAGAGGCTTAGTATTGCTATGTCAGGTGCGGTCACTTCAGGACTGACGTCAGGTCATCAGTAGTATTAAGTAAGGCAGCAGACACCATTACATCAGTTTTTCTTGCCCTAACCTGTCAGGAGCCCCCAAGTAGCAGCCAGGTTCTGGTGGAAGAACCCCACCAGTAGAAAGTAAAATAGCAATATGTCCCTTGTAAAGAAAGGGAAAAAAAAAAAAAGAGGATGGAGGAAAGGAAAAGTACAGTTTTGTACCTACCATAAATGTAGATGTTCGAGTGCTAATACAGCTGCAGTAATCACAGATGGGTTTTCTGCAGTCAGGCGGGTCCTCGGTCGGCCGAATTCCAAAGTCTAGGTCCGGCGCCGGTTGTCGCTTTCTCTTCTGACGTCAGTGAGGCAGGGGTATACAAGACACAGCCGACGCCATTTTCTTCAGTCTTTCTTGCCCCAGATGTCAGGTGCCCCCAGAAGGAAGGCAATACATACATTGTATTTATATACATGCAAAGCAATATAATCAAAAATCAGTAGTTGCAAGCAAATATACCATAGAAGGATAACCCAATCAGGTTGTATGAAGAGGGGTTAGGCCCTAGGCCTTTACCAAGAGGGGAAGGAGGGAGGGAAAACTGTACTGCAGCTGTATTAGCACTCAAACATCTACATTTATGGTAGGTACAAAACTGTACTATGTTCATCGTGCATACAGCTGCAGTAATCACAGATGGGTAGAATCCCAAAGCTACGCACAGGGTGGCAGGCACTAGGTGGAACTGGGAGGAACCAGAATGCCCTGCAACACAGCAGTGGCAAAGCCTGCTCTAGTTTTGGAATATAAAGGCAGGTGGTAGTGTTTGGTGAAGGTATGCACAGAACTCCAAGTGGCTGCCTCCAAAATATCCTTGGTAGGAACTCCTCTGAGGAAGGCTGTAGAGGTAGCTGTGGCCCTGGTGGAGTGGGATCTGATGCCTGTAGGGACAGATTTTCCATGATAGGAGTAACAAAACCGTATGCAGCGGCCTATCCATTTTGAAATTGTCTGTTTGGTAACTGGCTTCCCTTGAGCTCCTACAGCATAGGACACAAAAAGTTGTACTGATTTCCTGAAAGGCTTTGTTCTGTCCAAATAATAACGTAGCTGTCTATGGATGTCTAAGGAGGAGTGTAGCAGCCTTTCCCCTTTGTTTTGAGGATTGGGGTAAAAGGTAGGTAAGTGTATGGCTTGATTTAAAGCTACCCTGGATACTACTTTACGCATAAATGACGGGTTGGTTCGAAGGGAAACCCTGTCCTGATGGAAGATGAGAAAGGGCTGCACAGCCATGAGGGCTTGTAGTTCCGAAACCCTACGAGCTGAGGTAATGGCCAGAAGGAAAGCTGTTTTCCAGGACAAATATTGCAAATCTGTTGAGGCAGCTGGTTCAAAGGGAGGCAATGTTAATTTTTCTAGAATGTAATTAAGATCCCAAGCTGGTATTGGTTGATTCCTTGGTGGTCTTATATTCTTAGCCCCTCTGAGGAACTGTTAAGAGTGGGTGAGAGAATAAGGGTGGATCCATGTTGAATTCTGCAGAAATGGCTGAGGCATGGAGTTTTATGGAGGAAAATGAAAGTCCACTGTTCAGCAGCTCAGCTAAATACTTTAATACCCGAGGCAAATTCAGTTTTCTAGGATCCTGGCCTTTTTTCTCATTCCAAGAACAAAACCGTTTCCATTTCGCAGAGTAAGCCTTTCTAGTAGATGGCCTTCTGGCCTCCAAAATGACATCCTGCACCTCTTTGGGGAGTAGGGTCTGTTGTGGTGTTAAGGAATTTTCCATGCAGCGAGATTGAGTGTTTTCAGCTGACTGTGAAGAGTTTTGTAGCTGTGCTGAGTCAGCAGAAGAGGCATAAGAGGTAGGGACCAGGGAGGAGTATGTGTTAGGCTCCTCAGGAGTGGGTACCAGTGTTGCCTTGGCCAGTCTGGAGCAATCAGTATCATCTTTGGTCTGTCTGCTCTTGCTTTCAAGAGCACCTTGGGCAGAAGAGGCAGAGGTGGGAAAGCGTAAACTGTCCATGCTGTCCAACTGAATGAAAGGGCGTCCACTCTCCAGGCCTTTGGATGAAAGGTCCTTGAACAAAACTTTTCCAATTGATGATTCCTGTGGGAGGCAAAGAGATCTATGTCTGGCCTCGTCCATGCTTGGATTATCTTTGTAAACACTTGAGGATGCAACTTCCATTCATGTGGATCTGTCATATTTCTGCTTAGATTGTCTGCCAGCGTGTTTTCCAAACCTGGCAAGTACTGTGCTTGAAGTTCGATTTGCTATTCTAGAGCCAAGTTCCAAAGTGTCATGGCTAGTCTGCACAGGGGGTATGAATGTGTTCCTCCTTGTTTGTTTATGTACCACATTACTGTGGTGTTGTCTGTTCTTATCAATAATTGTCCTGGATGCAGGAGGTCCTTGAAAGCTGTAATTGCATTTATCACTGCTAGCATTTCTTTTTGATTGATGTGAAGGTGCTTTTCCTTTTGGGACCATTTGCCCTGAATGCACCTGCCTGTCATGTGCGCCCCCAGGCGTAATCTGAGGCGTCTGTTGTGATGACTTGATTTGCTTGAGGCTTGGAGAATGGAAGACCTATGTTTGTTTGACATGCTTGGGCCCACCATAGAAATTCCTTTTGCAAACATGGAATTATTGGTATTATTGTTTCCAAACTGTGGCTGTGTTGAGACCATAGGTTCTTTAGGTACCATTGAAGTTTCCTCATATGCAACTTTGCACATGGGATTAAAAGAATGCAAGATGCCATGAAGCCCAGAGCCTGCAGGATTTTCCTTGCAGTAAGCCTGGTACATTTTGCTAGTATTTTGAAGTACTGAGTTAGTTGCCCCTGTTTTTTTCTGGCGTAAGATAGGCCATCTGGGTGTTTTGTGTCCAAGTTGGCACCCAGGAAAGTTATTTTCTGAGATGGTGTTAGCCTGGATTTCTCTTTGTTGATTGTGTATCCCAGAGAATGCAGTAACCGTGTTACATAAGCCAGATGTTCCAGAAGTATGTGCTTGCTGTCCGCTTGGATCAGGCAGTCGTCCAAATAAGGGTAAATTTGTATCCCTTGAAGTCTGCAGTAGGCAATTACTGATGCCAGGCATTTTGTGAATACTCTGGGCACAGTAGATAAGCCAAAGGGCAATGCAGAGAATTGATAGTGGATTGAACCTGCAAGAAATCTGAGGTATCTTCTGCAGCTTTGTCTGATTGGGACATGCAGGTGTGCCTCCTTGAGGTCCAATGTTACCAGCCAAAACTCCTTGCCCAGCAAGGGAAGAAACTGCTGTAATGTGAGCATCTTGAATTTTCGTAAGAGTAAGAATGTGTTTACGATGGATAAGTCCAAAATGGGTCTTCAGTCGGTTCCTTTCCTTGGTACCAGAAATAGCCTGGAATAAAAACCTTGACCTTGTTCGTGAGTAGGTACCTCTTGAATAGCTTTCATGTCTATGAGCTTTGAAATTTGTAGTTGTGCCTCTGCCCTTTGATTGTGTGGCAGGTTTGGCATGCCTCTCATTTTTGGAAGTGTGTGGAAATGAAATCTGTAGCCTCTGTTTATAACGTCCAGGATCCATTTGTCTGTTGTGACAATATGCCAATTTCTTGTAAATAATGCCAGCTTTCCTCCCAAGGGTGCTGCCAGCTGAGACTTGCTTGGCATGGAAAGGAGGGAGTCATTGGGTTTGTTTCCTGTATTGCTGTGCACTGTCTTCGCCACCTCTTGGTGCTGGAGTTTGCCATTGCCTGCCTCTATATGATCCTTGTGATTGTCCTCTGCCCCTTGTGCGCCTGTATCTACCTCTTTGGGGCTTGTCCGTGGCTGGAAAGGACCAGTTTTTAGAAGGCCAATTTCTGCTAAAATGTGGCGGTTGAACCTGTAGAAAAGCTTTGACAGTTTGCATAGATTTGGCTTTTTCTTCCATTTTCCATAATATCTCCTCAGCATTAGTACCAAATAGCACATCCTTTTGTAAAGGAGCATCTAGAAGTTTAGCTTTCACATGATCAGGCAAGATTTGTTCCCTTAGCCAGGCATGTCTACGAATGACTGATCCTGTAACAGCAGCTCTACTTGAGGCCTCTAGGGCATCATAGCCACATTGTAAGGTGTGTTTACCCACTTGTTCTGCACTATGCATCAAATCCTGCAACTCCTTCAAATCTGGTTGTTCAGGTTGAGACATTTTATTTCTTAATTGTGATAACAGAAACTGCTGATATTTAAGCATATGAAACTGACAATTTAAGGCCCTCATGGCTAGGGTGGCCGAGATATATACCTTTTTTCCCCACCTTTCTAAGGATCTTGACTCTCTTTCGGAAGGAAGTGGATTCTTAGCAGTAGAGGCCTTCATTCCCTTGGGGCCTTGAGAAATGGTTTCAGGGTCAGCATTATGGCTTTTGTAAAGAAATTGGTGAGAGTTAGGAACTCTGTAGTACCTATCAGGCTTGACTGGGGCAGGAGGCAGGGAATCCGGATTAAGGCAAGCCTCCGAATAAACATCATCAAGTATGTCCAAGACAGGAGGTATCGCCCGAGGTCTGTGTTGAGGTAACAAAAGAAATTCCCCAAGTATTTTCTTAGAATCAGAAAAGTCTTGGCCTTCCCAATGGAAGTGTTCCCTCAAAGTGTGCAAGGTTTCCCCAAAAGAAAAATCCTCAGGAGAAGAAACAGAAGGAATGGACTGCTCTGCATCAGAATCGTCAAAAGGGGAGAAAGAGTGTTCCTCTACATCAGAATGTTCTGAAAAAATGGAGCCCTGATCAGAAGAGGGAGAATCTTCCTCCACTCTGGGTCTCCTGTCTGGAGGGGGTTGGGAACCCCTGATAAGAGTAATTAAATCCTCAGCCATTTTAAGCATCTGCTTTTTAGGCATGGGGCCTGGAGATGGGCCCTGTGCAACAGGCCTCTTGGGATGCCTGGCTGATTTGGATTTAGTAAAGGCCTTAATGGAAAAGGAAGATGAGGGTCTAAAGACGCCATGGGTAGAAGTGGACCTGTCCACATTAGGAGGCTCAACGCTCACAGTGGCTTCAGTGGTTGTAGTCTGGGTGAAGGCCGAGGTACCTGCGGTCTCGGTTACAGAAGACACCGCCAAAGAAGTGTCGTCGGTAGTCAGGGACTGCATAAGCGTCTCGCTGAGAACCGGACCACGTGTAGCCGGTTTTGGCGTGGTGTCGGTGGGGACCGTGGACCTCACGTGTCGGTCCTTGTCCTTGCGTTTTTTGGACAAAACGGTAGTCTAAGTCTGCGACGACATTTTAAAATCAAAGGCTTTACCAAAAAAGTGTTGGGCGAACTCCGCCCGACGCTTAATAGTGCGTTTATTGAAAGCAGTGCAAAAGCAACAGCCTGAGACGTCGTGGTCTGGGCCTAAACAAGGTATGCAGAGAGAATGGAAATCCTTATGCGGTATTTGCTTCCCACAAGAAATACAATTGTTAACTTTTTCTGACATCGGTCTGAGGCAAGAAAAGTTTCCCCAACGGGGTACTTAGCTTTAATGAAGACTTCGGTTTCCAATTTTTCGTAAATTCAGGAGCTGGCCGACCGGCACTTGCGAACTGCTTCTGCTTCAGGCACCGCGCGGCAAAAAAGACAGAAGAAAATGGCGTCAGCTGTGTCTTGTATACCCCTGCCTCACTGACGTCAGGAGAGAAAGCGACAACAACCGACGCTGGACCTAGACTTTGGAATTCGGCCGACCGAGGACCCGCCTGACAGCAGAAAACCCATCTGTGATTACTGCAGCTGTATGCACGATGATCATCCAGGACTGCAACAGTGAACACACTCTTATGGTAATTGTACACAACTGTACTATGTTCTTCGTGTTTCACTGTTGCAGTCATCACATTTGGGTTGATTCCCAAAGCTGAGATAATGGGTGGAGGCAGTCAAGAAAACTAGGGGCTGGCTAGGATGCCTTGAAAGACTGCAGAGGCAAACACTGCCCTGAATTTGGAGACGAGGTAGGTGGTAATGCATGGTAAAAGTGCGAACACATGTCCAAGGTGGCAGCCTCCAAGATGTCCCTGGTGGGGACTCCTCTGCGGAAATCTGCAGAGGTGGAGGCTGCTTTGGTGGAGTGAGTCCTGACCCCCTTGGGTGGAGGCTGCTCTGGTGGAGTGAGTCCTGACCCCCTTGGGTAGAGGCTTTCTGGTTTTTATAGCAGAAATGGATGCAGTGTGCTATCCATTTGGAAATGGGTTGTTTGGAGATGGCTTTACCTTCTGCCCCTGTAGCAAAGCTAACCAGCAACTGATCAGACTTTCTGAAGGATTTAGTCCTATCCAGATAGAATCTGAGCTGTCTGTGCACATCTAGAGAGAGTGCAGGATCCTTTCCCCCTTGTTCTGTGGGTTAGGGAAAAAGGTGGGCAAATGAATGGATTGGTTGAGAGCCACACTGGACACCACCTTGGGCATGAAGGATGGGTTAGCCCAGAGGGATACCCTGTCAGCATGGAAGAAGGGTTCCACAGCCATGAGTGCTTGCAGCTCAGAGACTCTTCTGGCTGAAGTGATGGCCAGAAGAAAAGCAGTCTTCCAGGAGAGAACATTTTAGCTCTGCAGAAGAAGCTGGCTCAAAATGGGGGCAGGGTGATCTCTTCCAACACAAAGTTAAGGTCCCAAGCTGGGGCTGGTGCTCTTCTGGGTGGCCTCAAGTTGCTAGCCCCTCTTAGGAACTGTTTGATCACAGATTGTGAGAAAAGTGGGAAAATGAACAGAGATAGAGGCCTGAATTTTAACCATGGAAAAAGAGAGGCCACTGTGTAGCAGGGCAGCTAAGTAATCCAGGATGAGAGGGAGGGAGGGCTGTGCCATAATGGCTCCCTTAACCTGAATCCAGGTGCAGAATCTTTTCAATTTGTCAGCATAAGACTTACTGGTGCTAGGGTGTCTCGCTTATAACACCTACACCCTGTTTACTGAGGTTGGCAAATTGATCAGGGGTTAGGGAATAAGCCAAGCTGCCAAATTGAGTGGTGGCAGTGGGGACAAGCTGCGCAGCAAGTGGTACCAGTGCTGGCGAAGCCAGTCTGGAGCTATAAGAATTATCCTTGGTTTTTCCTCCTTTATTTTGAGCAGTACCCTGGGGATGAGAGGTAGTGGAGGAAAGGCATAGGCTGATTGACCCAAGGGAAGGACAAGGCATCCACTTAAAGTCATGCAGGGATGCTCCCTGGTGCAGAATTTGTCGAGCTGATGGTTGATATGGGAGGCAAGGAGGTCAACCTTCGGGGTGCCCCATTTTTGAGTTATTAGGGTGAAGGTTCTTCTGTTGAGCTGCCACTCGTATGGCTCCAGAAGATTTCTGCTTACGTGGTCTGCCAGAAGAGTTGAGAGAACCTGGTAGGAATTGTGCTAACACGTGGAGCTGCATGGCAGAGGCTGTGTGCCAAGGGTCATGGCCAACCGGCACAGAGGGTAGGAGCAGGTCCCTCCCTGCTTGTTGATATACCACATGACAGAGGTGTTGTCTGTTTGGATCAGCAGCACCCCTAGGGAGAGAAGGGGCTTGAAAGTTATCAAGGTGTGCTGGACAGCCATCTCTTTTTGGTTGATGTGCAGAGGGATTTGCTGTGGGCTCCATTGGCCCTGTATGCACCTGCTGTCCAGGTATGCACCTCAGGCATAGCCTGATACATCTGTGGTGAGGGTCTGTGTGGTGGAGGGGGTGGTGAGAAGGGTAGTCCCTTGTTGTGGTAGCAAGCTGTTGCCCACCAAATAAAACATTTTCTGAGCCATGGAATTATAGATAAGAGAGTCTCTAGGTCTTGAGAGTGTTAACACCAAAGGCTTTTTAGGTACCACTGAAGTTTCCTCATATGCAGTCTGGCATATGGAATGAGTAGTTTGCAAGATGCCATGAACCCCAGAGCTTGCAGGACTTTCCTTGCAGATGGGGTCTGGTGGCTAGTTGAGAAAGTACAGTTGTGTACACTTACCATAAATGCAGATGTTAGAGTGTATTCAGTGTTGCAGTCATTACATTTGGGTAATCTGCTGGCAGGTTGCCCTCAGTCTGCCCGAATTCCAAAGTCTTGGGTCCTGCGTCGGTTGCTGTCTTCTCTTCCATGACATCAGGGCGTCAGGGGTATAAAACATGCAGCAGACGCCAATTTCTTTTGTTTTTCTTGCCCCCGATGTCAGGTGCCCCCAAAAAGGTAGCAATATTCTAAATATTTATATATACATGCATCAGTATAAACTGTACCTTCATCTACAAGCAAATACATCACATAGGTTGTAGAAGATAGAGAGGGGAAGATAAAAGTACAGTTTTGTACCTACCATAAATGTAGATGTTAGAGTGCTCATACAGCTGCAGTCATAACAGATGGATTATCCTGCCATCAGGCGGGTCCTCGGTCGGCCGAATTCCACGGCAGGGGTATAAAAGAGGCAGCCAATGCCATTTTCTTCAGTTTTTCTTGCCCCAGATGTCAGGTGCCTCCAGAAGGAAGGCAAACAATGTTATGCAAAGATGCAATGTTGATCAATCAAAAACAGTAGTTGCAAGCAAATACACCATAAAAGAATACCCCAAAAAGGTTATATGAAAAGTGTTTGTCATAAGGCATGTCCTAAGAGGGGATGGAGGGAGGGAAACCTGGACTGCAGGTGTATGAGCACTCGAACATCTACATTTATGGTAGGTACAAAACTGTACTATGTTCATCGTGCATACAGCTGCAGTCGTAACAGATGGGTAGAATCCCAAAGCTTAGTAAGGGTGGTAGGCACCAAGTGGAACTAGAAGGAGCCAGGATGCCCTGCAAGACCGCAGTGGCAAAGCCTGCTCCAGATTTGGAGTAGAATGGTAGGTGATCGTGCTTGGAGAAAGTATATACAGAACTCCAAGTGGCTGCTTCCAAAATATCTTTGGTAGGAACCCCCCTGAGGAAAGCTGCAGAGGTAGCTGTGGCCCTTGTGGAGTGAGATCTGATGCCTGTAGGTACAGTTTTACCATGAAAAGAGTAACAAAAGCGTATGCAGTGGGCTATCCATTTTGAGATTGTCTGTTTGGAAATAGGCTTCCCTTGAGCACCTGTAGCATAGGATACAAAGAGTTGCTCTGACTTTCTGAAAGGCTTTGTTCTGTCCAAATAATAACGGAGCTGTCTGTGAATGTCCAAGGAATGTAGTAGCCTCTCCCCTTTGTTTTGTGGATTAGGGTAAAAGGTAGGTAAGTGGATAGCCTGATTCAAGGCTACACTGGATACTACCTTTGGCATAAAGGAAGGATTGGTTCGTAAGGAAACTCTGTCCTGATGGAAAATGATGAAAGGCTGCACAGCCATGAGGGCTTGTAGTTCCAAAACCCTGCGCGCTGAGGTGATAGCCAGAAGGAAGGCTGTTTTCCATGACAAATATTGCAGTTCTGTTGAAGCAGCTGGCTCAAAAGGAGGCAGAGTCAGGTTTTTCTAGAATGAAATTGAGGTCCCAAGCAGGTACTGGCAGTTTCCTTGGGGGTTTTATATTCTTAGCCCCTCTGAGGAACTGTCTTAAGAGAGGGTGAGAGAATAAAGGAGGATCAGTGTTGTATTCTGCAGAAATGGCTGAGGCATGGATTTTGATGGAGGAGAATGAAAGTCCACTGCTTAGCATCTCAGCTAGGTACTGTAATATTTGAGGTAAATTCAGTATTCCAGGATTCTGACCCTTTTTCTGATTCCAGGCACAAAACCGTTTCCATTTTGCAGAGTAGGCTTTTCTAGTAGAAGGCCTTCTGGCCTCCAAAATGACATCCTGCACCTCCTTGGAGAGTAGGGTCTGTTGTGAATTTAAGGAATCCTCCATGCGGCTAGATTGAGTGTTTTCAGCTGACTGTGAAGAGTTTTGAAGTTGTGCTGAGTCAGTAGGAGAGGCATTAGAGGCAGGATCCATGGTGGGGAATGCATCAGGCTCCTCAGGAGTGGGTACCAGTGTTGTCTTGGCCAGTCTGGAGCAATAAGAATCATCTTTGGTCTGTCTGCTCTGGCTTCTAATAGAACTTTGGGCAGCAGAGGAAGAGGTGGAAAGGTATAAACTGTCATTGTTGTCCAACTGAAAGAGAGTGCGTCCACTTTCCAAGCCTGTGGATGAAAGGTCCTTGAGCAGAATTTTGCCAATTGGTAATTTCTGTGGGTGGCAAAGAGATCTATGTCTGGCCTTCCCCATGCTTGAATTATCTTTGTAAAAACTTGAGGATGCAACTTCCATTCGTGTGGATCTGTCATATTTCTGCTCAGGTTGTCTGCCAGCGTGTTTTGCCTGGCAGGAACTGTGCTTGAAGTTGGATTTGTAATTCCAGAGCCATGTTCTAAAGAGACATGGCTAGCCTGCATAGGGGATATGAATGGGTTCCTCCCTGTTTGTTTATGTACCACACCACTGTGGTGTTGTCTGTCCTTATCAATAGCTGGCCTGGATGCAGTAGGTATTTGAAAACAATAATAGCATTTATTACTGCTAGCACTTCCTTCTGATTGATGTGTAGGTGCTTTTCTTTTTGTGACCATTTGCCCTGAATGCACCGATCTGTCATGTGCGCCCCCCAGGCGTAGTCCGAGGCGTCTGTTGTGATGACTTGATTTGCTTGAGGCTTGCAGAATGGGAGACCTATGTTTCTTTGGCATGCTTGAGCCCACCACAGAAATTCCTTTTGAAGACATGGAATCAGTGGTATAATTGTTTCCTGTGGCTGTGTTGGGACCATAAGTTTTTTAGGTACCATTGAAGTTTCCTCATATGCAGCTTTGCACATGGGATTAGCAGGATGCAAGATGCCATGAATCCCAGAGCCTGCAGGATTTTCCTTGCAGTCAGCCTGGTGTAGGTTGCCAGTTTTCTGAAGTATTGAGTTAGATGCCCTTGTCTTTCTGACGTGAAGTAGGCCATCTGGGTGTTTGTATCCAAGCTGGCACCCAGGAAAATTATAGTTTGAGAGGGTATTGGTCTTGATTTCTTTTTGATGACTGTGTATCCCAGAGAATTCAACAATTCAACAACATTATTACAAACGCCAGGTGTTTCAGAAGAATGCGTTTGCTGTCCGCTTGGATCAGGCAGTCATCCAAATATGGGTATATTTGTATTCCTGGAAGTCTGCAGAAGGCAATCACTGATGCCAGGCATTTCGTGAACACTCTGGGTGCAGTAGATAAGCCAAAGGGCAATGCAGAGAATTGATAGTGGATTGAACCTGCAAGAAATCTGAGGTATCTTCTGCAATCTTGTCTGATTGGGACATGCAGGTATGCCTCCTTGAGGTCCAATGTTACCAGCCAAGACTCCTTGCCCAGCATGGGAAGAAGCTGCTGTAATGTGAGCATCTTGAATTTTGGTACGAGTAAATATGTGTTTAGGATGGATAGGTCCAAAATAGGTCTCCAATCTTTGCACTTCCTTGGTACCAGGAATAGTCTGGAATAAAAACCTTGACCCCGTTCTTGTGCAGGTAACTCTTGAATAGCTTTCATGTCCATGAGATCTGAAATTTGTTTTTGTGCCTCTGCCCTTTGATTGTGTGGCAGGTTTGGCATGCCTCTCAGTTTTGAAAGGGTGTGAAAGTTTAATCTGTAGCCTCTGTCTATAATGTCCAGGATCCATTTGTCTTTTGTGACAATATGCCAATTGTTCGAAAATAATGCCAGTTTTCCACCTAAAGGTGCTGCCATTTGAGCCTTGCTTGGCATGCAAACGGGAAGTCATTGGTTCTGCTTTCTGAATGGCTGTGAACTATCCTCACCACCTCTTGGTGTAGGTGCTTGCCACTGTCTGCCTCTAAATGATCCTTGAGATTGGCCTCTACCCCTCGGGCACCTGTATCTACCTCTTTGAGGTCTGTCCGTGGCTGGAAAGGACCAATTTTTTGAAGGCCAATTTCTACTGAAACGTGGAGGTTGTACCTGTAGGAAATCTTTCACTGTTTGCATTGATTTTGCTTTTTCCTCCATTTTCTTTAATATCTCCTCAGCTTTAACACCAAACAATACATCTTTTTGAAGAGGTGCATCTAGTAATTTAGCTTTGACATGATCTGGTAAGGTTTGCTCTGAGCCAAGCATGTCTACGTATGACTGATCCTGTTAACAGCAGCTCTACATGAGGCCTCTAAAGCATCAAAACCACATTGCAAGGTATGTTTACCCACTTGTTCTGCACTATGCAACAAATCCTGCAACTCCTTAAAGTCTGGTAGTTCAGGTTGTGACATTTTGCTTTTCAACTGAGATAACAAAAACTGTTGATACTTTAACATATGGAACTGACAGTTGAATGCCCTCATGGTTAAGGTGGCCGAGGTGTATACCTTTTTCCCCCACCTTTCTAAAGCCCTGGAATCTCTCTCTGAAGGTAAAGGATTTTTGGCAGTGGAGGCCTTAATTCCCTTGGGACCCTGTGAAATAGTTTCTGGGTCAGCCGCGTGGCTTTTATATAGGAAATGGTGTGAATCAGGAACCCGGTAATACCGGTCAGGCTTGACTGGAGCTGGAGGTAAAGAATCTGGGTTAAGGCGCGTGGCTTTTGTATAGGAAATGGTGTGAATCAGGAACCCGGTAATACCGGTCAGGCTTGACTGGAGCTGGAGGTAAAGAATCTGGGTTAAGGCTGGCCTCAGAATACACATCTAGTATGTCTAAGACAGGAGGTAAAGCGAGAGGCCTGTGCTGAGGGAGCAAGAGGAAATCCCAGAGCCTTTTCTTGGAATCTGAGTACTCTTGGACTTTCCAGTGGAAGTGTTCCCTCAAGGTATGCAAGGTTTCCCCAAAGGAGTAATCCTCAGGGGGGGGAGACGAATGGACTCCTCTGCATCAGAATCTTCAAAAGGGGAGTATGAATGTTCTCGGTCCTCAGAATGTTCTGAAGTAATGGAGGCCTGGTCAGAGGAAGGGTATTCTTACTCCACTCTGGGCCTTTTGTCCGAGGGGGTTGAGAACCCCTGATAAGAGTAATCAAATCCTCAGCCATTTTGAGGATCTGCTTTTTAGGCATGGGGCCTTGAGAGGGACCCTGTGGAGCTTGTCTTTTAGTATGCATGGCTGCTTTAGATTTAGTGAAAGCCTTAATGGAAAAAGAAGGCGGCCTGAAGACACCTTGAGAGGTGGCAGGCCTGTCTAAACTAGTCTCCCCGCCAAAAGTGGCTTCGGTATCTGTAGTCGTGGTGTGGGCCGAAGAGACTGCGACCTCAGGCACAGTAGACACCGCTAATGGTGTCATCGGTAGTCAGGGGCTGCGTAGGTGCCTCGCTGAGAACCGAAGCACCTGTAGTCGGCTTTAGCGTGGTGTCGGTAGAAATCGTGGACTTCGTATGTCGGTCCTTATCTTTGAGTCTTTTACTCAAAACTGGAGTCTGAGTATCCGGCGACATAATGTAATTAAACTTTTTGCCAAAATAGTGTTGGGTGAACTCCGCCTGACACTTAATAGTGTGTCTGTTGAATGTAGCACAAAAACGACAGGCCGAGACGTCGTGGTCTGGGCCTAAGCAAGGAATGCAGAGGGAATGGAAATCCTTATGCGGTATTTGCTTCCCACATGAAATGCAATTATTAACTTTGTCTGACAATGGTCTGAGGCAAGAAAAGTTTCCCCAATGGGGTACTTGGCTTTCAAGAAGTCTTCAGTTGAAAAATATTCGTAATCTCAGGAGCTGGCCGACCGGCACTTGCGAACTGCTTCTGCTTTGGGCACCGAGCGGCAAGAAATCATGGAGAAAATGGCGTTGGTTGGTTCTTTTATACCCCTGTCACACTGATGTCAGGGCAGAAGCGAAGACATCCGACGCCGGACCTAGACTTTGGAATTCGGCCGACCGAGGACCCGCCTGACGGCAGGAAAACCCATCTGTTATGACTGCAGCTGTATGCACGATGAACATCATACAGGCTGTCGGGAAAATTTGCTTTTCTGGTGTAAGGAATGCCATCTGGGATGTTGTGTCCAGGCTTTCTCCCAGGAATATAATCCTTTGGGTAAGGCACCTGTTTGGATTTCTTTTCACTTATTGTGTACCCTAGGGAGGTTAAGTAGGGACTTTAAAAAGGCCAGGTGCTTGAGCAGCTTTTCCTGGCTGTCTGCCTGAATTAGGCAGTCCAAGTATATGTAAATCTGGATATTCCTTTGTCTGCAAAAGACAGTGGCCAGATCTAGACATTTTGTGAACACTCTGGGAGCAGTAGAGAAGCCAAAGGGAAGCACAGAGAACTGAAAGTGCCAAGATCCTGTCCTGAAATTAAGATATTTCCTGCAGGATTCCCAGATAGGAATGTAGAGGTAGGCCTCTGAGAACTAAGATGGCTAGCCAAGCATCATTGGAGAGCATGGGTAGCAGCTGCTGGAGGGTAAGCATTTTTAATTTTGGGATCACCAGGAAGATGTTTAGAATGGATAGATAGAGGATGTGGCACAAGGTGCCCTCATTTCGGTTTACCAGAAAAAATCTGGATAAGAAACCTTGGCCTTTCTGTTCTGCAGGAATGTGCTCTACTGTCCTCAGAGAGCAGGGAAAGGGACTTGCTTTTGCTCCTCTGCCCACTGGTTCGGAGGTAGATCTGGGAACCCTTTTGAGGTTGGAAGGGTGTGGGGAGAAAATTTGTATCACTGTGACATTATGTTGAAAACCCAGTATCATTGGTAATAGTGGCCCAGGTGCTTGTGTGAAAGGAGAGTTTTCCTCCTAGGGCTAAGTGAAGGTGGGCAGAGAGAGGGATGAGGAGGAGAGTCATTGTGAGTTCTTACCATAAGTGGGTGGGCTTAGAACTCCCTGGTTTTGAAGTGGAGGTAGTCCACTGCTTAGATCTCTGCATTCCCTGTGCTGCTGGTTCCCTGGGGCAAGGCTGAACTGGTTTAGTGGGAGCAGGAAAGGACTAGTGCTTGGTGGGACAATGCCTGCTGAACCTGAGGGGCTGGACCTGTAAGAAATCCTTAACTGTCTGTATAGATTTTGCTTTTTCTTCAGTCTTTTTTAAGACCTCTTCTGCCTTAGTGCCAAATAAGTTGTCTTTGTGCAAGGGGGCATCCAACAATTTAGATTTGACATGGTCTGGCAAGGGCTGTTCCTCAAGCCTGCATGCCTTCTAATGATAGATCCAGTGACTGCTGCCCTGCAAGAAGCTTCTAGGGCGTCAAAACCACAGTGCAGGGTGCGTTTAGTTAGTTACTTGACTTGCAGAATGCATCAACTCTTGCAACTCTTTATATTCTGCACAAGCAGGAAAGGAAGACATTTTTTGTTTGAGGAGTTCCAGGGTATGTTGCTGAAATTTTAGCATATGGAACTGAGAATTTAGTGTCCTGATATAAAGAGCAGCTGAGGTGTATACTTTTTTACCCCATCTGTCTAGTGCTCGGGAATTCCTATCTAAGGGGGTGGGATTCTTAGCAGAGGTTGCTTTAATCCCTTTGGGCCCTTGACAAATTACCTCCGGGTCAGCAGTAGGATTTTTAAAAAGAAATTTATGAGAGTCAGGGACTCTGTAGTACCTGTCTAGTCTTCTGGGTGCAGGAGGGAGGGTGTCAGGAGTCGAGCTGGATTCCTGGAAAACATCCTCCACAGCATCCAGGACTGGGAGGATGGCCAAGGGTCTGTGCTCTGGAAGACCTAAGAATTCCCCAACTCTTTTTAGACTAAGGGTAGTCCTGACTCTCCCATTGGAAATGCTCCCTTAAGGTTCAAAGGGTTCCCCCAAAGGAAAAATCCTCTGGGGGAGAGGCTGAAGGGATGGAATCCCCTGCATTAGAATCCTCATAAGTAGAGAGAGGTTTGCATGTCTTCATATTCAGATGCATCAGAGTCATCTGACTCTTGTTCAGACAAAACTAAACTAAAGGGGACAGATCTCTTCCTTTTGGAGGGGGTAGCTTGGCTTCCCCTGATGAGCATAAGGTCTTCCACCATTTTAAGCATTTGAGATTGAGGCAAGGATGCAGGTGCCTGAGATTGGGTCATCGGTTTCTTGGGTGTGGTTCATACCCTGGGCCTAAGAAACTTGGTAGTTTTTGAAAGAACGGTAGTTGCAAAGGAAGACGCCAGTTTGTGTCGAGAATCGGTAGTGCGAAGGACTTCCTCGGAAGCCGGTGCCTGCTCAGCGGCTCCGGACCCATCCAAAGTAGAGACATCCGCAGAAACCTTAGACGAAGAGTTTTGCGGCACACCGGACTCCAAAAGGGTCTCTGTAGAGGCCAGCGAATCCACAGAAGCAGGCCTCAGGGGCTGTGAAAGCACCTCACTGAGGACTGGAGAACTGACCACTAGCTTAACAGGAGCGTCGTCGGTAGGTTTGGACCTGTTCGGTCAGTCTGTTTCGCTTTATGTTTTTTCAGAAGATCTGCTGTCTGATGGCTTACTGAAGCCATACGGGAGTTAGAGGACTGTAAGCGAAAATATCTAGCTACAATAAGGGCCCGACGATGGATTGTTCTGGCATTGAAACACAAAAGCGACCGCGGGGGAGGTCGTGGTCTAGGCCTAAACAAGTAACGCAGTAAGAATGAAAGTCTGTGTGGTATTTGCTTTCCACAGGTGAGAATTGTTAACAGACACAAGTTAGTGCAAGAAAAAAGGATCCCCAACAGGGTACTTTGCTTTAGAAGACTTCAGCTTCAATTCGGTAGATGAAACTCGGGTAGCAGCCAACCAGCACTAGTGCGAAATGCTTCTGCTTCGGGCTCCATGGCAAGAAAGACTGATGTAATGGTGTCAGCTGCCTTACTTTATACTACTGATGACCAGACGTCATTCCTGAAGCGACAGCAACCAACGCAGAAATACTAAGCCTCTGGTATTTGGGCCGGCCAAGGGCTACCCTGGCAGGGATAAAGTACAGTTTTGTACCTACCATAAATGTAGATGTTAGTGTGTTCACCCTGCTGCAGTCATCACACTTGGGTTATCCTGTCGTCAGGTGGTCCCACAGTCGTCCGGAATTCCAAAGTCTTGGTCCGGTGTCGGTTGCTGTCGTCTCTTCCCCGACGTCAGTGCGCCAGGGGTATATATAATGTAACCGATGCCATTTTCTTCAGTTTTTCTTGCCCCAGATGTCAGGTGCCCCCAAAAAGGTGGTCAGAATTAGTACCAAATGGAGTGAACACTGCACAAACACAAAATCCCTTCAGCTATAAGCAAATACATCAGTAAGGCATAGAAGAGATTTTTCCAGAAGATCAGAGGGGATGGAGGGAGGGTAACCTGGACTGCAGCAGGGTGAACACTTGAACATCTACATTTATGGTAGGTACAAAACTACTATGTTTGTGTTACCCTGCTGCAGTCATCACACTTGGGTTGAATCCCAAAGCTAAGGTAGGATGGAGGTATCACAGAGGGTTAGTGGAGGCAATCAGGCCCTGCAGAACTGCAGTGGCGAAGCCCACCCTGGACTTGGAGTAAAGAGGCAGGTGATAGTGTTTGGTAAATGTGTGTACTGAACTCCAAGTTGCAGCTTCTAAAATTTCCTTGGTTGGAATCCCCCTGAGAAAGGCTGTAGAGGTAGCTGTTGCCCTGGTAGAGTGGGATCTAATGGTAGCGGGAACTGGTTTCCCATGATGGGTATAGCAGAACCGTATACAATGACCTATCCATTTAGAAATGGTTTACTTAGATATAGCCTTCCCTTGAGAAGCTGTAGCATAGGATACAAAGAGCTGGTCAGTTTTTCTGAAAGCCTTAGTTTTGTCCAAGTAGTAACTAAGCTGCCTGTGAATGTCCAAGGAATGCAGGAGTCTCTCACCTTTGTTCTGTGGATTGGGGAAGAAGGTGGGTAAGTGGATGGTTTGATTTAAAGCTACACTGAAACCACCTTAGGCATAAAGGAAGGATTAGTTTGTAGAGAAACTCTGTCTTGATGAAAAATGAGGAAAGGTTCCACTGCCATTAGTGCCTGTAGCTCTGAGACTCTCCTAGCTTAAGTTATTGCTAGGGGTAGGGCAGTCTTCATGATAGGAACTGAAGATCTGCAGAGAAAGCTGGTTCAAAGGGAGGTAGTGTTAGTTCTTCCAGAACAAAGTTGAGGTCCCATGTTGGTGCAGGAGCTCTCCTGGGTGGTCTAATGTTTTTTTGCCCCTCTGAGGAACTGCCTTAGAAGAGGATGTGAAAATAAAGGTGGATCAGTGTTGTAGTGTGCTGAAATAGCTGAAGCATGGATTTTAATTGAGGAAAAGGAAAGTCCTTTGTGCAACATCTCAGCTAAATACTGTAGAATGTGAGGCATGAGAGGCTGAATTGCGTCTTGGCCTTTAGCTTGGTTCCAGGCACAAAACCTTTTCCATTTGTCCGAATAAGCCTTCCTGGTGCTTGGCCTTCTGGCTTCCAGAATAACATCCAGAACTGCTTGTGAAAGAGGAGCTGGTTGGATGTTTAGTTGATTTGCCATGCAGCCAGATTTAAAGTTTTGAGCTGGCTGTGAAGAATCTGTTTGTTTTGCTGTGTGAGCAAATGGGGGTATTTGAGGCAATATCCATGGTGGGCTGTGGGCCATATTCTTCAATAGCGGGTACCAGTGCTGGCGTGGCCAGTCTGGGGCTATGAGAATCAGTCGTGATCTCTCCTTTTTGACCTTCAAAAGAACATTCGTGAGGAGAGGTAATGGAGGGAAGGCATATGCGGTCAGCTTTTTCCAACTGAAAGAGAAAGTCCACTTTCAAAGCTTGATGGTGAAATGTCCTTGTACAAAATTTTGTCAGTTGGCAGTTTTGAGGACTGGCAAACAGGTCTATGTTTGGTAGGCCCCATTTTTGAGTTATCTTTGCAAATATCTGTGGGTCTAGTTTCCACTCGTGGGGATCTTTGTTTCTGCTGAGGTCGTCTGCCAATGTGTTCTTCTGTCCTGGCAGGAATTGAGATTGTAACTGCACTTGGTAGGCCAGAGCGGTGTTCCATAAGATCATTGCTTGCCTGCATAGAGGGTAGGAATGTGTGCCCCCTTGTTTATGTACCACATAACTGTGGTGCTGTCCGTCTTTATTGCAAGTTGTCCTGGATGTAATAGATCCTTGAAGGCAGTCAGGGCTTTCTGTACAGCTAGCATCTCTTTTTGATTTATGTGCAGATTTCTTTGATCTGCAGTCCATAGGCCTTGAATGCATTGCCCTGCCATGTGAACCCCGCAGGCGTAGTCTGAAGCATCTGTTGTGATAGTTTGCCTGGCTGGGAGCAAGGTGAAAGGCTGACCTTTGTTGAGGTGACATGCCTGTGACCACTATAGAAATTCCTGTTGTAGGCAGGGAATAAAAGATATTGTCCAAGCTGTGGCTGTGTTGAGACCATACGCTTTTTAGGTACCACTGTAATTTCCTCATATGCAGCTTTGCAAATGGTATTATTAGAATGCAAGATGCCATAAAGCCCAAAGCCTGCAGAATTTTTCTTGCAGTTAATTGGGTCTTTGTTGCCATTGTCTTGAAATACTGAGTTAGTTGTAGTTTGTCTGGCGTAAGATAAGCCTTCTGGGCCGTTGTATTCAAGATGGCACCCAGGAATGTCATTTTTTGTGAGGGTACTAGTTTTGACTTCTTTTCATTTACTGTGTACCCCAGGCAGTTTAGTAGATGCTTTACAAAGGCCAGATGATGTAAGAGAATGTCTTTGCTTTCTGCTTGGATGAGGCAGTCATCCAGGTATGGATATATTTGAATTCCTCTTTGTCTGCAGTATGCAATTACTGGTGCCAGGCATTTTGTGAAAACTCTGGGCGCAGTAGATAAGCCAAAGGGCAGTGCAGAGAATTGGTAATGGGTTGAACCTGCAATGAAACGGAGGTATCTTCTGCAACTTTGTCTGATAGGGACATGCAGGTATGCCTCCTTGAGGTCCAACGTTACTAGCCATGCTTCCTTGCCCAACATGGGAAGTAGCTGCTGTAGTGTTAGCATCTTGAATTTGGGTACTTGTAAGTGCTTAGAACTGAAAGGTCCAGAATTGGTCTCCAGGCATTGTCCTTTCTGGGCACTAGAAAGAGTCTTGAGTAAAATCCTTGGCCTTGCTCCCATGTAGGTACCAGTTGAATGGCTCTCATGTCCATGAGAGCTGTAATTTGTTTTTGTGCCTCTGCCCATTGATTTTGTGGCAGGTTTGGCATTCCTCTTTTCATTGGCAAGGTGTGGAAATGGAATCTGTATCCTCGTGAAATTATGTCTAGGACCCATTTGTCCTTTGTGACAATGTGCCAGTTTTCTACAAAAAGTGCAGAGTTTTCCCCCCAAGGGGGCTGCCAAAGAGAGTATTGCTTGGCCAGATGAGATGCAAGTCATTGAGTTTGCCTTCTAGTGGATTGAGACCTGTCTTCTCCTCCCTTCTGTGTTGTAGTGCCCCATTGGTGAGGTTTATACTGGGCTTGTGGTTGTCCTCTGCCCCTTGGGCATCTGTATTTACCCCTCTGCGGTCTGTCAGTGGCTGGAAAGGACCAATTTTTTGTTGGCCAGTTCCTGCTGAAGCGAGGGGGTTGTACTTGTAGGAAATCTTTGACTGACTGCATAGATTTTGCCTCATCTTCCATTTTCTTTAAAATTTCTTCTGCTTTAACTCCAAAAAGAACATCCTGCTGTAAGGGAGCATCTAGTAGTTTTGCTTTAACATGATCAGGCAGAGTTTGTTCCTTTAACCAAGCATGCCTATGTATAACAGACCCAGTGACAGCTGCTCTGCAGGAGGCCTCCAAAGAATCAAACCCACATTGTAAGGTATGTTTGCCCACCTGCTCAGTGGTGTGCAACAGATCCTGTACTTCTTTCAATTCAGTTTGTTGAGGGAGAGTGGTTATTCTTTGCTTTAACAGAGATTAGAAATTGCTGATACTTAAGCATATGAAATTGACAATTCGGTGCCCTCCTAGCTAGTGTGGCTGAGGTGTAAACCTTTTTCCCCCCACCTGTCTAGTGCTCTGGAATCCCTCTCAGAAGGTACTGGGTTTTAGCCATAGAAGCCTTAGCCCCCTTGGGACCCTGGGAGATGGTCTCTGGGTCAGCTACTGGGCTTTTGTAAAGAAATTTGTGGGAATCAGGCACTCTGTAGTATCTATCAGGCTTAGCCGGAGCAGGAGGTAGAGAATCTGGGTTGAAACTGGATTCTAAATAGACATCATCCACAATGTCCAGAACTGGTGGGATGGCAAATGGTCTGTGTTGGGGGAGTAATAGAAACTCTCTGAGCCTTTTCTTTGAATCAGAGTAGTCCTGACCTTCCCAGTGAAAATGTTCCCTCATAGTGTGTAAAGTTTCCCCAAAGGAGTAGTCTTCAGGAGGAGAAGCTGAGGGAATAGAGTCCTCAGCATCAGGATCTTCATAAGGAGAGAAGGAATAGTCCTGGTCCTCAGAGGAGTCTGAAGAAATGGACATTTGCTCAGAAGAAGCATAATCTTCCTCTTGTCTAGGCCTTTTGTCAGGAGGGGGCTGTGAACCCCTGATTAAAGAAATCAAATCTTCAGCCATTTTGAGCACCTGTTTCTTAGGCATAGGGCCTTGAACAGGAGACTGAAGTGCAGTCCTTTTAGATTTAGAAGGAGTCTTAGACTTAGAAAACGTTTTAATGGTAAGAGTAGTCTGTCTGAAAATGCCTTCCGAAACCTATGGCATTTCTGAAGCACCGACGTCTTTAGAAGCAAAGTCGTCAGAAGGGCCTGAAGTAAAAGGCTGCGTCGGCCTGGTATATTCCGTCAAAATTTCTGTAGCGGTCTCTGGTTCCAGATCTGCGGTAGTCAGGGGCTGCATCGGAGCCTCACTGAGGACCGGAGAACTGGAGACCGGATCAGTCGAGGCCTCGGAATCTGGCTTGGGCCTGGGCTGTCTGTCCTTATCCCTGCATTTTTTGTGCATGCCAGTAGTCGGTTGCTCCGGGGGCATGGTGTAGTTAAATTTCCTACCGAAGTAGTGTCGTGCGAAATCAAAGAGTCTTTTAATAGTACGCTTATTAAACCTAGCACAAAACCTACAAGAAGTGACATCATGGTCTGGGCCTAGGCAAGGTATGCAAAAAGAATGAAAATCCTTATGAGGTATTTGCTTCCCACAAGAAATACAATTATTAACTTTTTTTGACATCGGTCTGAGGCAAAAAAAGTTTCCCCAACGGGGTACTTAGCTTCATAGAAGACTTCGGTCTGAAATTCGAATTTGAAAATCTCAGGAGTCGGCCGACCGGCACTTGCGAACTGCTTCTGCTTCGGGCACCGAGCGGCAAAAAAGACTGGAGAAAATGGCGTTGGTTGCATTATATATATACCCCTGGCGGACTGACATCAGGGAAAAGGCGACCGCAACCGATGCCGGACCAAGACTTTGGAATTCCGGCCGACTGCGGGACCGCCTGATGACAGGATAACCCAAGTGTGATGACTGCAGCAGGGTAACACGATGAACATCCCAAATGTGATGACTGCAACAGTGAAACACAAAGAAAATCCTCTGCCATTTTAAGCATTTGAGCTTGGGGTGGGGGAGCAGTAGCAAGACTGTGGCGAGAAGTAGATTTCCTGGGAGTAGCCTGGCTTCTAGGCCTGAGAGAATCTGTTGGTCTCCGAGAAGCAGTAGTCGGAAGTGATGACGTTTTTTGTCTAGAATCAGTAGTGCGAAAGGCCTCCTTGGAAGCCAGTGCCTGCATCACAGCTCCGGACCCAACCGAGGCAGAGACAGCCAAAGGCTTGGAAGAGTAAGAGTATTTCTGCGGCATAACAGACTCCGAAAGGGTAGCTGCAGATGCCTGCATAGAGAGAGTCTGGCATCAGGGGCTGCAAAAGCACCTCACTGAATTCCAGAGAAATGATGATTTGCTTAATGGTAGCGTCATCGGAAGGCTTAGCCTTGTGCGGCCTGTCTATTTTTATCTCTATGTTTTTCGGAATGTCAACAGATTGTTGGCTGACGGATGTCGTATCGAATTCGAAAACGGAACACGAAAATAATTGTCTGCAAAAAGAGCTCTATGGCAAATGGTTCTTGCATTAAAGAGGGCACAGAACCAGCAATGAGGGACTGGGCCTAAACAAGTGATTTAGTAAGAATGAAAGTGTGTGTGGGATCTGCTTTCTACAGGCAAGACAACTGTTAACTTTTTTAGACATAGATTAGAGCAAGAAAAAAGGGTCCCCAACAGGGTACTTGCAGTGGCGGCTGGTGACTTCAAATCAAAGGGGGACTGTAGGAGACAGCTGAATGGGTGGGAGCCAATAGGAAGGGGGTGTGGCCAACTAGAAAGGGGCAGAGCTATGCTGAAAACAACAACAACTGGAACTTTAAATATGCTGCCCTGGGTGCTAAACCGTCATTACGAGAGTCCAATCAAGACAAAATGAAGTGTAGAAAAAAAATATTTCAATGCATTGGCTACATGACAGCTTACTTAATATCTAGATGGAAACAAAGGTTGTGAGGCATGAAAAAATAAATGAAATACATTACTGGAATGTCAGTCAAAATACAGTAAAAAAAAAAGCCGCACTTAACTCAAACCACTTCTCCTTGCACTGCAGTTCTAATTATAATTTATATTCAGATTTATAAAGTATTTATTATTTATTTTATTTTACATTTGTTAACCGGGATGGTCCGACTGGATACATGTCCTTTTTCAGCGGAGGCCCGGGGAGAAAAGCTCCAACAGAATTACATTGATAATTAGGTACAGTAAATGAGCTGAAAGAACTTAACAAAAACAAAGGCTATTTACATACAAGTACAAGACTGCCATTACTATTTCTGAGATTACTACAAATGTAACATTAATAACATATTAGCAAGGACGGTAGTCAGTATAATGACAGAGTTAGACAGGATACATATTTCTTTATCACAGTATACAAAGTACTTATCATCTTAGCTAGTTGTTTATGTTTTAGTTAATGGCACAGAGCTAGTCTGGGTTTGAGCAAGGACATAGCCAGTGTGACTTAAGTGGAGTTTTAGACTATTTTTGAATTGACTTAGAGAAGTTGCAAGCGTGATGTTATTTGGGAGAGAGTTCCATATTTTACCAGTGTGTTGGCAAATAGCGCGTCACCACCTAGGTTGAGAGATTTAGTTGTTTGGACAAGGAGTCTGTTTGCTGAGCGAAGGCAGCTTAGATTGGAGTTGGGAGTCATTAAGTTTTTTAGTGCTGGGGTATTCTCAGGTTGTTTAAGGATTTTGAAGGCCTCTATGAGTTGGGACTGGTGAAGAAGGTGTGGGAATTCTATCCATCCAAGCTTTTCAGGTTAGTACAGTGGTGTGTTCTGTAGGGTAGGCCTGTAACGAACCTGGCAATGTGATTATAGCAGGATGAGAGCTTGGCCAGATCAGATTTGATAAGGTGAGTGAGGACAGGAGAGGCATATAGTAGGGTAGAGAGAAGGTGTGAACGGGCTGTGGCTGCCCTGGCATTCGGGGTGAGGAAGGCTTTAATTCTATATAGGGTCCCAAGTTTCTTGTTGACTGACTTAATGGCTTGGTTGATATGTATATCAAATCTGAGTTTATTGTCAATGTTTACTCCCAATAGCTTTGTAAAGGTGTCTGGGGAGATGATGGTCCCATTATTGGATTTTATAGTGAAGTTTTCAGTCTGAGATCTATTGGTTGGGTAGAAGAGAAGTAACTTGGTTTTGTTTGGATTTAAGATCAGGAGATGGTTGGCAAGCCAGTTTTCGACTTTGGTGAAGCTATGTTGGGTGGTAGTTGGTAGATTTGCAAGAGAGGCATTGGAACATATTATAGTCGAGTCATCTGCATATTGAATGCAGGTGGCTTCAGGGATGACTGTTTGGATGTCGTTTATGAAGACTGAAAAGAGGAGAGGTCCTAATATGGAACCTTGAGGAACTCCTATGGTATTTGGTAGTAGGCAGGAGAGCTCGTTTTGCCACATTACTGCTTGTTGTCTCCCAGTGAGGTAAGCTTGAAACCAGTCAAGGGCTGGAGTATCTAGATACAGGGTTTTTAAAGTATATAGAAGTAACTGATGGTTTACCATATCGAAGGCTTTTGATAGGTCCAGGAAGAGAGCGGAGGATTTTTTTTTATTATTCGGGTTAAGATTAATGTTTTCAGTAAAAGAGAGGAGGGCAGTGGTTGTACTATGATGGGGTTTGAATCCATGTTGAGAGTCTGCGAGTAGTTTATTTTGGGTTAGATAGAGCATTAGTTGGTTGTGCATGCACTTTTCCATAATTTTGGCAAGTGGTGATAGTATGGCTATAGGTCTATAGTTGGATAGTTCTGTGGATGAACCTCCTTTGTGGAGTGGAATAACATAGGATATTTTCCAGATTGAGGCCTCTGTTATGGTTCTGTTAATTAGGATTGAGATAGGGTAGGCTACATCTGCAGCAATTTGCAGGTATTCAGCCGGCAGAAGATCGGCTGAAAGGGTGGTTGGCTTCAGTTTTTTCAAAAGGGATCTGATAAAGGATGTGGACACTGGCTGGAAGTTAAAAGAGAGTGGTGAGTCGGGTATAGTGTTTATAGAAGTGTGGGGAGGAGAAAGTTGGTTAGCTAATGACTGGATGGTTTCTGTGAAGAAAGTATTGAATGAATTGGCTATATCTTCTTGGCTCTTGTCAGATAATGTTCCTGGGGTCGGAGTAGTGGATTTGCCTGGTTGAAGAAGTTTATTTATGCCTGCCCAGTACTTTTGAGGGTTATTCTGATGTTTATGTTGCAGATTGTAGAAGTAATTTTTCTTATCTAGTATGATGGCTTTTTTAGTCTCATTTCTAAGTTGCTGGAATTTGATACGATCTAGGGGTAGTTTGGTAGTGCCATTTATCCCACGCTTTGTCTCTAGTTGTTATTTTGGTTTTGGTGTCTGTTGTTAGCCAGGGTGCTAGTTGAGTTTTAATTCTTATTGAGCGTTTAGGGGCATGCGAGTCAAGTATAGTAAGGAATGAATTGTTAAATGATGACACTGTCTCATCAAGGGGAAGGAACTTTAGTTTTGTCCAGTTACATGATTTGAGTTCAAGTTGAAATTTAGTTGGGTCAAAGTTTTTCTTGGATCTGATAGACCTATAAATAGGTAAGCTTGTACAATTAATTTTGTCTTTCATGATGTATGTGAGCAGGTGATCACTAAGATCATTAGGGAGAGTTCAGACATATAGTTCTGGGGATGACTGTTGGTGAGTATCCAGTCTAGTATACTCTCTTTTTGGTTATTGTTACCTGTACGTGTGGTAGATATTATCTGAGAGAATCCATGTAGGTTAACAGGGATGGGGTTGGACTGTGCTGTGCATTGGTTCCAGTCAATATTAACATCGCCCAGGACAATGGTTTCTTGAGGGTAGTTGTTGGCTATCCAATGTAGAATGACCTCTAGTGTTTCTACATTGTTCCCAGGGGGAATATAGGTGACAATTAGGTTAATGCCCTTATGATTATTTAGTAGAATTTTTAGAACTAGTATTTCAGCGTTAGAGACCTGGGGTGGTTGTATAGGGTTAGTTATGATGTTAAGTGTGCTATTATATAAGACTGCTATTCCACCTCCTCTTTTCTTTACTCTATCTGCCCTAAGTATATTGTAACCAGGAGGCAGGATCTCATTGTCTTTGGTTGATGGCCGGAGCCATGTTTCAGACAGACACATTATGTTGGGGAGGTATGTGGCTAGTACAGCATGCAGGCTATGTATCTTATTGTTTAGGCTTCTAATGTTTAAGTGGCATATTAGGAGGGAGTTGACCAGTCGGTGGGAGAGTGGTGGGCTGGTAGGATTTTGAGTTAAGGTTGGGCCTGGATTAGGATGGATGTCCCCATCTTTGGTTATGTTTTTTCTTAGATACGCTAGTAGTCTAATAAATTTGAATAGTAGTTTTAGTTCATATTTGGATTTTGGTGTTGGAGTGTTTTTTTTTAGAAGCAAGTGGTTGGAATTAATAATTTTTGGGGTAGTGTAGTAGTGGGCAAGTTCCGCAGTCAGTGGAGGTAGGGAGTGGAGCCAAGTACAAAGTAAAATGTTGAAAGTAGCAGTCTCCGATACCCCCACTTGTAAAAGTGTTTCTTATCCAAAAAAGACCTGCTGCCTAACAACTATCTACTTGCTTCATAAGGAAAACATGATCAAAGTAAAAAAATGAACGGCAAACAAGAAAAAAGCTCACGATAAATTGCAAGGATTACTGCACAGGTTAAGGACCACAGGTGATAGACTGGCATTCTGTTTAGTTTACAGGAAAAGCCTGCAAAGATGGCAAAGATGACTGCAAGTTTCCAACAAATGTAATGAGCTTCTGAAAATACTGTAATCTTGTCCTTTATTACAAATATTGTCATATGCATTTCAATAAGTTCCCTAGTTATGTAAATATTCTCTGCATGGCAACAACAAAAAGGCTTTTTCAAGGTTGGTAATTCTTTAACAGTATGCTTATTAAAGCTTACTTGCATCTTACAAACTCAGACAAGCTTACCTGATGGTCATTAAAGCATTGCTACTTAAACACAGAACAGGGCACTGCGACAGCATGCATTTTCTGAAGAAGCATAAATCAACAGTATAAAAATATGACAGAAAACCAGAGCATTTTGCAAAATCAAGAACAAATGAAAAGCCACTGTCGTACTTGTGTCTACCTTGGATGGGGGAATACTCTGCACACGTACGCTGCATAACTGCTCCTTGCCTTGCTTGGAAACATCCAGAGTCACTACATGGGGGAGTGGGGTGCAACAAGTATGTCACAATTTGAAATGTCTCTGACTGTGATGGCTGTGACACATGACATACCTCTCAACCTCAGAGCAAGAAATCTAGACAAAGCCATACAGAGAAGTGGAACAAAGGCCCAAACATTTTAAATATTGCTCTTATAAACTTAGAAAGATAACAGAATAGTAGTAGGTCTTGCATTAGTATGAACTTTCTGAAGGGTATGAAATCAGAAACTCTATTTTCTAATTTCAATCTTTAATTATTTGCCACTAATTTGCCAGAAAACCACAACTTTATGAAAAACTGATCAAAAATGTGATGCAAAAATATAAAATTGCCACACAATACAGCTGGAAACCTGTCAAAGGGACACTTTTTAATATTAATACTGTTAACTGGAACAGCTGACAAAATAAAATCTACATGCATTTCTGAAATAAAAGTAATCTATAACATTGATTACTACAGTTATTTATAATTGTAAACCCTCCACATTTTCTTCCAAAATTGCTATTTTGCAGAGAGATCATTACGGGTAGAGCAACATTTTCAGCCAAAATTGGGGACAGTTGAGAGGTTTGGATATTCCTAATTCAAGTACCTCTCAACCTCAATACGGAAAATCTGGACAAGGCCAAACATACTGGGGGAACAAAAACAGTACTAAAAATCTCTCTTGCATAAACTTAGTTCATAGAATAACAGGTCTTGCTTTAGCATGCATTTTTCTGAAGGTTATGAAGTCTGAAACTCAATGTCTGTCATTTACTGACTTCATTCCTAAACGATTTGACAGAAAACCACAAATTTTATGAGGAGCAAACCAAAAATAAGAAGCAAAAATCTACTCATTCTGCAAAAAATCTGGACAGTTGAGAGGTATAGTTCAGCCGGAGCTGTCCGAGTTTGCCGCCCTTCCCCCACTCACAAAATCATGGTCGAATGGAGCCACCCCCCTGCAGCCATTCCAATGTCCCATTACTTGGCTATTTTGCCCCATTTACCATAAATACTGTAATGTGCATACGGCTTTTACTTCTGGGATGATTTGGATTTAATTTGAAAGTTTTATTTTGCATTTTACAGCACAAACACTAACAGACCTGCTAAACAAAGCAATGCAGTTTCACAATGAAAACAGACTTAAAACTTTTCAGCCCTTGAAACTCACATTCATTGAAACCCACATTCAAAGAAAATACATTTTGCCAGTGGCAGATAAGATCAACTTTGGGCTGTTTTCAAATCACAGGCCCCTTGCACACGAAAAGTACAGTTGTGTATACTTACCATAAATGTAGATGTTAAAGTGTAGTCACTATTGCAGTCATTACATTTGGATTTGGATTATCTGCTTGCAGGCAGCCCTCAGCCGGCCTGATTATCAAAGTCTTGGGTCCTGCGTCAGTTGCTCTCTCTTCTTCTTTCAGCCCTTGAAACTCACATTCATTGAAACAGCATTGAAACCCACATTCAAAGAAAATACATTTTGCCAGTGGCAGATAAGATCAACTTTGGGCTGTTTTCAAATCACAGGCCCCTTGCACACGAAAAGTACAGTTGTGTATACTTACCATAAATGTAGATGTTAAAGTGTAGTCACTATTGCAGTCATTACATTTGGATTTGGAATATCTGCTTGCAGGCAGCCCTCAGCCGGCCTGATTATCAAAGTCTTGGGTCCTGCGTCAGTTGCTCTCTCTTCTTCTAGGACGTCAGGTAGTCAGGGGTATAAAGCATGCAGCAGATGCCATTACATCAGTTTTTCTTGCCCCAGATGTCAGGTGCCCGCATAATGGGAAGCAATTATATACAAGGTTACGCCTCCAACAAAAAGCAAATACACCAGAAAGCTTAAATACAGTAAACAAGAAGAGAGGTATAGCCAATAGAAGTCAGGGGGCTGGAGAGAGGGTAACCAAGACTGCAACAGTGAATACACTCGAATACCTACATTTATGGAAAGTGTACACAACTGTACTATGTTCTTCATGTTTCACTGTTGCAGTCATTACATTTGGGTAGATTCCCAAAGCTAAGGAAGGGAGGAGGCAATTGGAGAGCATTTGGACCAGCTATTATGCCCTGCAAGACTGCAGTGGCAAAACCAGCTCTGGATTTAGAAAAAATAGGCTAGTGGTAATGCTTGGTGAAGGTATGAACAGAAGTCCAGGTAGCAGCTTCTAGGATGTCCCTGGTAGGAACACCTCTGAGAAAGGCTGTTGAAGTAAAGGCAGCCCTGGTGGAATGTGATTTTATCCCCTGTGGGGTAGGTTTTCCATGGTGCAGAAATTAATGCAATGGCCTATCCACTTGGGAATGGCCTTCCCCTCTGCAGCAAAGGCAACTAGCAAATGTTAAGTTTTCCTGAGAGACTTAGTCCTGTCCAAATAAAATCCAAGTTGTCTGTGCACGTCCAAAGAGTGCAGTATTAGTTCTCCTTTGTTCTGTGGGTTAGAAAAGTTTGGAAAATAAATGAACTGATTAAGGGCCACACCGGATACCACCTTGGGCATAAAGGAAGGATTGGTCCTGAAGGACACCCTGTCTGCATGAAATATGATGAAGGGCTCCACTGCCATGAGGGCCTGTAATTCAGACACTCTTCTTGCTGAAGTGTTGGCTAGAAGGAAGGCTGTTTTCAAAGAAAGGAATTTCACCTCTGCAGTTGGAGCTGGCTCAAAAGGAGGTAGAGTGAGCTTTTCAAATACAAAGTTAAGGTCCCAGGCTGGAGTATGGGGCTCTCCTGGGTGGTCTTAAATTTTTGGCTCCTCTGAGGAATTGCTTCAGTAGGGGGAGGTGAGAGAAGAGGGGTGGCTCCATATTATAATGTGCTGAAATGGCTGAGGCATGAATTTTAATAGAAGAGAAGGAAAAGCCCTTGTGAAGCATCTCTGTTAAGTATTGAAGATTATGCGGTAAGCTGGGCATTGTGCCCATCCCCAGAGTTTTCCTCCAGGAACAGTATATTTTCCACTTTTCAGCATAGGATTTTCTAGTACTAGGCCTCCTTGCCTCCAGAATGACATCCAGCACTTGCTTTCTCAGGGATGGTATTGGAGAGCTCAGGTAATTAGCCAGGCTGCAAGGTTCAGGGTTTGAAGCTGGGGATGCAGAATCTGGCCCTCCTGCTGGGACAGCAGGGAAGTGGTCTGAAGCATGTGCCATGGTTCCAGCAGTGACACTGCACAAGAGGGGGTACCAGTGTTGGCATGGCCAGTCTGATGCACTAAGTACTGTCCTTGGTTTGTCCTGTTTGATCTTTAGTAGAACTTGAGAGGAGAGGCGGAGGGGGAAAGGCATAAACTGAGAGGCTTTCCCAGGTGAAGGACAGGACATCCACTTTCCAAGCTTGTCTGTGGGGAGTCCTTGTGCAGAATTTGTCCAATTGGTAGTTCTGACCAAACAGGTCTACCTCCGGGCTTCCCATTTGTTTTTCAACATGTTGAATATCTTTGGTTCCAGTTTCCACTCGTGTGGGTCCATGAGATTTCTGCTTAGGTAGTCTGCCAGTGAATTTCGCTTGCCTGGCATGAACTGAGCTTGCAGGTGCACTTGGTAGCTCAAGGCGGTGTTCCACAGAGCCATAGCTAGTCTGCAAAGAGGGTACCAGTGGGTTCCCCCCTGCTTGTTTATGTACCACATAAAGTACAGTTTTGTACCTACCATAAATGTAGATGTTCGAAGATCCACATTGCTGCAGTCCTAACACTTGCAGTCCTAACACTTGGGGTAGTCCGCTGTCCCAGTCGGCCCGAATACCAAAGTATAAGGCTGACGTCGGTCAAGGCGCATTTGTCTGACATCAGGACGTCAGGGTACAAATGCGCATGACCGACGTCATATCCTCAGTCTTTTCTTGCCCCAGATGTCAGAAGACCCTAAAAAGATAAGGCCAAAACCAAAAAACACCAAACACTCCTGTACCTAATATATGTACAATATATACAAATTTACAAAAATAGAACCCCACCCACACAACCACCCCTAAACACAGAGGGAAGGAGGGAGGGTAATTGGACTGCAGCAATGTGGATCTTGAACATCTACATTTATGGTAGGTACAAAACTGTACTATGTTCTTCATCTCACATTGCTGCAGTCCTAACACTTGGGTAGAATCCCAAAGCAGAGGTAAGGGAGGATGGCTAAACTATAATGAAGCAGGAGCTGCCAAAATGCCCTGCAACACAGCAGTGGCAAAACCAGCCCTGGATTTAGAATAGAGAGGAAGGTGGTAATGCTTGGAGAAAGTATGCACTGAACTCCAAGTAGCTGCCTCCAAAATATCCTTAGTTGCCACCCCTTAGAAATGCTGTTGAAGTGGCAGTAGCCCTCGTGGAATGAGGCCTAATCCCAGCTGGAATCTCCTTGCCATGATGGGAATAACAGAATGCAATGCAAAACCCAATCCACTTAGATATAGTTTGTTTTGACACAGGCTTGCCCTGGGAACTCAAAGCAAAAGAAACAAACAACTGCTGAGACTGCCTAAAATCCCTAGTCCTGCTTAAATAATAACGCAACTGCCTGTGTACATCTAAAGTGTGCAAAATCTTTTCCCCTTATTTTGGGGATTTGCATAAAAGTAGGCAAATGAATAGTTTGGTTTAAAGCCACACTAGAAACCACCTTAGGCATAAATGAAGGATTAGTACGTAATGATACCCTATCCTTATGAGAAATCAAAAAGGCTCAACCGCCATAAGGGCCTGCAATTCAGAAACCCTTCTTGCAGAAGTAATGGCCAACAAAAAGCAGTCTTCCATGACAAGTATTTCAATTCAGCAGTAGCCATGAGCTCAAAGGTTGTAGAGTAAGTTTCTCCAACACAAAATTGAGGTCCCAAGCAGGAGTAGGAGCTCTACGTGGGGTCTTATATTCTTTGCCCCTCTAAGAAATTGCTTGAACAAAGGATGAGAAAACAATGGTGGGTCACAATCATAGTGAGCTGAAATTGCTGCAGCATGAATCTTAATGGAAGAGAAAGACAAACCTTTGTCCAATAACTCAGTAAGATATTGAAGAGCCACACTCAAATTAGGCTCAGAAACATCCAAATCCTTTGCTGCACTCCAAAATAAAAATCTCTTCCATTTTTCTGCATACACTTTACGTGTACTAGGCCTTCTGGCTTCCATAATCACATTCAAAACTTGTTGAGGAAGTTGAGACCTGCTGTGGTTCAAAACAGAATATGCCAGGCTGTTAGATGAAGAGAGTGAAGCTTGACATTGAGGAGATGACCGTCCTCTGAGACAAAAGGTGTGGAATTAAAGGTAAAGGCCATGGAGGCTTCCTTACCAGATTCCTCAGTAATGGGTACCAGTGTTGCCGAGGCCAATCTGGAGCTATCAAAATCATCCTTGGCTTGTCTTGTCTGACCTTTTGGAGTACCTTTGGGAGGAGAGGCAGAGGTGGAAAGGCATACACATGAAGATTTTCCCAACTGAACGAAAGAGCATCCACTTTCCAAGCTGTGTGATGAAACCTTTTCGTGCAAAACTTTGGCAGCTGGTGGTTTAGTGGAGAAGCGAACAGATCTATGTCTGGAGTTCCCCAGGACACTGTCAATTGTCGAAATACACGAAGATCCAGTTTCCACTCGTGGGGATCCATGATTTGCCTGCTTAACACATCTGCTAAGGAGTTCTGTGCTCCTGGCAGAAACCTTGCCTGTAGATTTAGCTGCAAGCTGAGCGCAGTCTCCCACAAAATCATTGCTTGCCTGCATAGAGGATAAGAATGTGTTCCCCCTTGCTTGTTGATGTACCACATGACAGTAGTGTTGTCTGTTAGAATCAACACCTGCCCTGGAAGAAACAACTCCTTGAAAGCCATTAATGCAAACTGGACTGCTAACATCTCCTTCATGTTGATATGTAGATGCTGTAGTCTGGCAGGCCACTTGTCTTGTATCCACTTTCCATTCAGATGAGCTCCCCAAGCTATGTCTGAGGCATCTGTCGTTAGAATCTGACTCGCCTCTGGCCGGGTCACAGAGAGTCCCTTGTTTAGGTGACATTCCTGAGCCCACCACAAAAATTCCTTTTGAATGCAAGGTATTATTGGAATGACAGTGTCCAAATCCTGGCAGTGCTGTGTCCATACATTTTTAGATACCATTGCAGCTTCCTCATATGCAGTTTGGCATTGGGAAGCACCAGAATACAAGATGCCATGAACCCTAATGCTTGAAGGACTGTCCTTGCAGTCAGCACGGACTGATGAGATAGTTGATGGAAGTAAAGGGATAGACTTTTGTTTGTCCGGGGTTAAAAAGGCCATCTGGGCTGCTGTATTCAGTCTCACACCCAGAAAGCACATGTCTTGAGAGGGTACTAGACTGGACTTTATTTCGTTCACAGAATACCCCAGGCATCTTAGCACTGCTATCACATATTCCAGATGCTGAAGAAGCTCGTCCTTTTCTTGAGCCAGAATCAGACAGTCGTCCAAGTAAGGATAGATTTGTATTCCTTTTAGCCTGAGAAAAGCTACAACTGGAGCCAGAACTTTTGTGAATACTCTGGGCGCAGTAGATAAGCCAAAGGGCAATGCAGAGAACTGATAATGTGAATTTCCAGCTCGAAACGCATGATACTTCCTGCAACTGAGTCTGATAGGCACATGAAGGTAAGCCTCCTTGAGATCTAAAGTTACCATCCAGTGATCTTTGCCCAGCAGAGGTAAAAGCTGTTGTAACGTCAACATTTTGAACTTGGGAATGTCCAAATAAGTGTTGAGGATAGACAAATCCAAAATTGGTCTCCACGTGTTCCCCTTTTTGGTACTAGGAACAGGCGAGAATAAAATCCTAGGCCCCTTTCTGGCACAGGAACGGCTGAATGGCCCCTATCTGGAGCAACAGAGAAATTTGCTTGTGAGCCTCTTTTCTTTGTATAGGAGGAATGTCTGGCATGCCTTTGAATGGAGGCAAAGTATGGAAATAAAACCTGTATTCGTGGTGAGCGATATCCAATACCCATCTGTCTTGGGTAATAACACTCCAATTTTCTTTGAAAAGTGCCAGCCTTCCTCCCAAAGGTGCTGCCAGGCGAGAAGGCTCTGGCAGTTGAAAAGGCAAGTCATTGGGTCTGCTTACGAAAGGACTGACCCTGCCCTCACCAGAAGACTGGGCAGGCGAACTGCCTGTTCTAGGCCTAAAAGAACCTTGAGCTCTGCCCCTACCACGTCTAGATCTACCCCTAGACTGAGAATCATAAGAAGGATAAGTCCACCCCTTAGTAGGCCAATTTCTACTAAACTTTGGAGGCTGAACCTGCAAAAATCTTTAACAGTCTGCATAGACTTAGCCTTGTCCTCCATTTTCTTTAAAACTGTTTCCACAGGCGCACCAAACAACACATCAGATTGTAAAGGAGCATCTAAAATCCTTGTCTTTACATGTTCAGCTAAATTCTGATCCCTCAGCCAGGCGTGCCTGCGAAGAACAGAACCAGTGGCTGCCACCCTCGGAGAGGCCTGTACAGCATCAAAACCACATTGCAAGGAATGCTTACCCACCTGTTCAGAAACATGAACCAAATCCTGCAACTCTTTACACTCAATACCTTCCGCCAGAGCATCTACCTTAGACTTCAATTGTGAAAGGAGATAATTTTGGTATTTCAACATGTGAAACTGGCAATTCAAAGCCCTCATGGCTAAAGTGGAAGAAGTATACACCTTTTTCCCCCATCTATCCAAAGCCCTTGCCTCTTTATCAGAAGGAACAGGATTTTTAACAACAGAAGCCTTAACCCTTTAGGGCCCTGAGAAACAGTTTCTGGGTCTGCCCTAGGACTCTTAAAAGATACTTATGAGCTTCAGGCACTCTATAATACCTGTCCGGTTTAACTGGGGCAGGAGGCAAAGAATCAGGGTTCAGGGAAGCCTCTGCAAAAACATCCTCTACCACATCCAGAACAGGAGGAATAGCTAAAGGCCTATGCTGGGGTAGAAACAAAAATTCCCTAAGCCTTTTCCTAGAATCAGAGAAATCCTGACCTTCCCATTTAAAA